>NW_019417504.1:8218-8938 GCF_000390285.2 Anoplophora glabripennis | reverse complement strand
CTAGAAATTGGCCTCAATGATTTGGGATCGAGGGGGATTATCCCTCTTTATCCTGCCTCATCTCGTGTAGGCCTGGACAGCCTTCGTAGGTGGGCCCCATCCGTCGTCTACCCCGACCGCAAATGCGGCCGGTGTAGGCGCTTTGTGGGACCTCCTTTTGTCCTGGCTGGGCCCCGCCGGCTAGGGCCCTTTCTTCTGGCGCTCTTCTTTGGCACAGACCGGTTTCGGACTTATTAGTCCTCATCAGTGTGTCATAGGTAGGACAACCGATGAACGATCTAGCTGTTAAAAGTCGTAAACTCCCGACACGCGCGCGCCATTATTCTATGGCTAGAAATTGGCCTCAATGATTTGGGATCGCCGCGCCATTATTCTATGGCTAGAAATTGGCCTCAATGATTTGGGATCGAGGTTCGTAGGTGGGCCCCATCCGTCGTCTACCCCGACCGCAAATGCGGCCGGTGTAGGCGCTTTGTGGGACCTCCTTTTCCCCGACCGCAAATGCGGCCGGTGTAGGCGCTTTGTGGGACCTCCTTTTGTCCTGGCTGGGCCCCGCCGGCTAGGGCCCTTTCTTCTGGCGCTCTTCTTGCTTCGCCGGCTCGTCTGTGTAAACCCCGGGGGTAGTGTCATGTTTATGTGTGGTATGGTTGGGTAGGGTAGTGCGGCTATGCAGCCTGGGATGCGCTTTGCTAAGGTGGCCCTTAGGCTAGCGCGGGAGGG
>NW_019417504.1:0-8192 GCF_000390285.2 Anoplophora glabripennis | reverse complement strand
CGCGCTAGCCTAAGGGCCACCTTAGCAAAGCGCATCCCAGGCTGCATAGCCGCACTACCCTACCCAACCATACCACACATAAACATGACACTACCCCCGGGGTTTACACAGACGAGCCGGCGAAGCAAGAAGAGCGCCAGAAGAAAGGGCCCTAGCCGGCGGGGCCCAGCCAGGACAAAAGGAGGTCCCACAAAGCGCCTACACCGGCCGCATTTGCGGTCGGGGTAGACGACGGATGGGGCCCACCTACGAAGGCTGTCCAGGCCTACACGAGATGAGGCAGGATAAAGAGGGATAATCCCCCTCGATCACAAATCATTGAGGCCAATTTCTAGCCATGGAATAATGGCGCGCACGAATCCTACCATGTTCCATCATATTTTTCAAAGCTATACTAACTGTCGCAGACAGTCCAATTTATTTCATAAAATTTAAAATTTATATGGGATAATGATCCTGTTATTACATGTACTTATACTTAATTTATCTAATTTAGTATTTACACCAATACAAAAAATTGACAACAGATTATCAACCGTTCAGTTTCGTCATCGACCAACCATTTTGAAAGTTTGTAAATAATTTAAATCACTATTTTTTAACTGGTAGAAAAATAATTACTAATACTCTTTTGCTTTGTTTGTATGAGAAAATCCTATTGAGAACCCAATATTATTTGTGTGATGTCCATTTTTAATAAGTTATATTTACTACAAAAAATCTATTGAAAATGATAGGGTAACGTGTGTATAATATTCTTATATTAATCATCATTATTAATATTAACATACGATATATTAACCTAAATATTTCCTTGCAAAAAGATTTCACTTTGTAAAAAAACTAGATTGAAAATATTTGTAAATTATCCTACAACACATGCATCTTCGGTAATTGTTGAAACATGATTTTTAATATTAATACGAATGACATCATAAAATCAAACNTTTCTTACGTACCAGGGCGCGTCGGTGGCCGTGCGGAGGGCTATGTTTTCCACAGCCTGTAATGACTTTAAGTGGCTTTTTGCCGCGTGACCCCACGCCGTGGAGGCGTAGGTTAGCTGCGGTTGAAGTACCAAACTCCCGACAAGAGGTACATAGTACGCGAAGCACAAAGGCTCCATCTATCCTCTGTAAATCATGTTTACATGAACTTTTTTTTTAAAGGACTTTTAGTACAAGTTGTGAAAGTCCTGCTACAAAAAACGCGGACGCCTGTATATATTACGATTTTAACCTCACATAAAATTCACGAATCAAACGTCACATCACAAAACAAACGTAAGACCATAGAAAATTTGGATAATTCGTAAAGGTTTCTATGGCAACGACACAAACACACCGTTTAGAGATGGGCTAAACTGCGCTTTTTGCGGAGCTGTGACATCTGACTGCTCCGGCAACTGAGCAGTGACAAATAGCTGCGATTTTTGGGAACAACTCCGAGTAGCGCGCGCATTA
Organism: Anoplophora glabripennis; assembly: GCF_000390285.2. NCBI lineage: Eukaryota > Metazoa > Arthropoda > Insecta > Coleoptera > Cerambycidae > Anoplophora > Anoplophora glabripennis. The sequence continues at coordinate 6,729 of NW_019417504.1, read as the reverse complement.
AATCCTACCACATTCCATCATATTTTTCAAACCTGTACTAACTGTCGCAGACAGTCTAGTTTATTTCATAAAATTTAAAATTTATATGGGGTAATGATCTGTTATTACATGTACTTTTGTAAGTTTGTGAATAATTTAAATTACTATTTATTAACTGGTAGAAAAATAATTACTAATACTCTTTTGCTTTCTTTGTATGAGGAAATCCTATTGAGAACCCAATATTTGTGTAATGTCCATTTTTAATAAGTTATATTTACTACAAAAAAATCTATTGAAAATGACAGGGTAACATGTGTATAATATTTTTATATTAATCATCATTATTATTAACATACGATGTATTAACCTAAATACTTCCTTGCAAAAAGTTTTCACTTTGTAAAAAAACTAGATTGAAAATATTTGTAAATTATCCTACAACACATGCATCTTCGGTAATTGTTGAAACATGATTTTTAATATTAATACGAATGACATCATAAAATCAAACACGATCTCAGATATAAACTTATTAGTGCGGATCTATCCCTAGGGAAATCTGATGGAAAGTAGACATGTAGTCATAATTTAAAACATTGTTAAATATAAAATAAAACAACATATATCAATAAAAATCCTCGACTGAAAGGACAATTTGTCTAAAAAAATGTATATTTTTTTCGATCTGAAAAAAAAGAACCAGATGACCATATTTCTTGAAAAAATATTCCGAACATCACATTTATTTCATAAAGACTAGATCTAGCAGGTTATGCCCAATTTTTAAACAGTAGGTTAAAGCAATTGTTCTAGAAAGCACAAAATACCCTTTATTGAGCCCTTATATTATCAAACCATTAAAATTTTTTGTTTGACATCCGCCATTTAATCGTTTGCACAAAATAAGCCTTCTACACTTCGTATTAATGTTGCGGTATCTACACATCCTCAAATATTATAACGACACTGAAAAGAACATTTTTAGCTTGTTTAGCCTCAAAGATTTAGTAGCATTTATTTACCGTAGTCTGTACAATTGCACCAATCACGATTGTGGATCCGAGGTTATGTAAGGCCTTCCATCTTCACTGATAGATTATAAGACAGAGCCTACACTGTCTTGCCACTTACATTCCCAAAGTATTTTTATGTATTGAATAATGCCTAGTTAGATTGCCCTTATGCCTTGTCTGGTAAATGCATTTATTGCACTTGTACATCTGCACACTCGAGGGATCTCGGTGTTTTAACATGTGCACTATTAAATTCTGCTTATGAACAGTATCAAAAACACATTCATTACATTTGAACACTTGGGTATTTGAACGTTTCTTAACACTGTCGTAGTTTGTATCGCATTCCCTCTTTCGTGCCGTGGGAGGGTTCTCGTGTGTCAATTGATGAATTTTCAAATAAGTTTTATATTTAGTTTCGTAATTACATGTATCACACTTGTACATTTGGATTTCTGAAGGATTTTCGTGCATCAACTGATGCCTGCTTAGAGTACACTTGTATTTAGTTTCGTAAGTACAAGTATCACACTTGTAGATTTTGATTTCCGAGATATTTTTGTGCATTAACTCATGCCTTTTCAGGAGACTCCTGTGCTTAGTTTCATAAGTACAAGTGTGGCATTCGTACATTTGGATTTCTGATGAATCTTTGTGTATTAATTGGTGCGTTTTTAATCTGTTTCTACAATTAATTTCATAATCACACCTATCACACTTGTATAGTTGGGTTTCCGAAGGGTCTTTGTGTGATAATTGATGTAGTTTAAGACGACTCTTGCTTTTAGCTTCAAAACTACACGTATCACACTTGTACATTTGAATTTCTGAAGGGTTTCTGTGCAATAACTGATGCAGCTTTAGATACCTCTTATATTTAGTCTCGTGATCACACTTATCACACTTGTACATGTGGATTTCAGAAGGGACTTTGTGCTTTAACTGGTGTACTTTTATGTTACCCTTATGTTTAGTCTCATAATTACATGTATCACACTTGTACATCTGGATTTCTGAGATGTCTTTGTGCAGTAGCTGATGTCCTTTCAGATGACCCTTACGTTTAGTTTCATAACTGCATATATCACACTTGTACATTTGGATTTCTGAGAGATCTTTGTGGGTTAACTGATGCGTTTTCAGATCACCCTTACGCTTAGTTTCATAGTTACACGTATCGCACTTGTAGGCTCTCACATCTGAGGGAACATTGTACATTATTGACTGATGTTTATTCGGATCTTTCCCGTAGCTGTTTTTGTGTGTTGTTAACTGATGTATCTTCAGGTTCCCTTTCAACTCAGTTTCATATTTATATTCATCACATCGATACAAACCCTTATCTAATGAAGACCCACAATTCTGGTAACTATTTTTACTTTTGGATATTTGGACATTGTGAACTGACATCAATGTCGTAATGTTTTTGTTCAATTCTGCTTCATATATTGGTATGTATTCATTGTTTATTTCTTCCATACTTTTTGTAGCACACTTCTTTTTGTTTTCAATTGTCCCGTTAGCTAAATCATTCAAAGATGAATCACTGAAAAAATTAAAACTACATGGTAAAATAAATACAAATGAAAGTATAAATTCTAATGGTTTTTTCAAAATGTAAGTTCCCTACACCACTATATACTTTGCTATAAAAAATTAAAAAACTAAATAGCTCAATAAATTTTAAATCTACATAGTTTTATTGACATCTTCTTACCCATCCTGATCATCTGCCTCTATCTTTATTTCAATCTCCTCAGATTTAATATAAGGCTGCTGATCAATATTTTCATAAATCTCCCGGACATGTTGACCATTTTCTTCCAGTTTTATTTCAATCTCCTCAGGACTAATATAAGACTGCCTATCAATGTTTTTATATTGCTCCAGCACATCCTGAGCATCTTCTAGTTTTAATTCAATGCCTTCGGGTTTAATATTATGCTGTTCTTCAACACTTTTATACTTCTTTTGCGAAACCTGAGGATCTTCCAGTTTTACCTCGATCTCTTTAGAGCTTTTATCATTTTCCTGTCCATCAAGGCCATGCTTTAAAAAATCACCATCTTTGGTAGTATCGATGTTCTACAATAAAAAAAAGTATTAGTGTTGTCCTTGCTTCAACACCAATGTTTCACGCATTATGTCACTTCTGAGATGACAGATATGCCACTTTTGATGAGTTAAATGTGTTAAAAGTTATGGCGTTTATTTCTGGATCACTCTGTACATGCAATTATTTAAAATTAAATTAATTAACACCGACTGCCACCGATCAGAGACTAACAATACCAAAACTTTGGTAAACTAGATGTTAATGAAAATATAAGTAGTTTTATAATATACTTACAACTTGTGATATGCTTGTGTTCATTATGTTAACGTCCACTTCATGTACCTTCAAATGACCCTTACGATTTGTTTTAATATCACATTGTCTTTCTGAAAGGTCTTTGTGCGATAACTGATGATATTTTAGACAATGCTTATATTCAGTTTTATAATCACACATGTACATTTTTCCTGAAGAACCCCCGTGTGACAACTGGTGTACTTTTAGGCGATCCTTATATTTAGTTTCATAATCACATGTATCACATTTGTACATTTGGATTTCCGAAGGGTCTTTGTGAGTTAACTGATGCACTTTTAGACAATTCTTATGCTTAGTTTCATAGCTACAAGTATCACACTTGAATGTTTGGATTTCTGAAAGGTCTTTGTGGGTCAACTCATGCCTTTTCAGATCACCCTTACGTTTAGTTTCATAATCACACGTATCACATTTGTACCTTTTTACATCCGAGAGGTCTTTATGCATTAATTGATGTCTAATCAGATTTTTCCTGTAGTTGCTTTCAAAATCGCAGGCGTCACACTTGTACGTTTCCACTTTTGTAGGGTCTTCGTGTTTTAACCGATGGGTTTTTAGAAGAAACTTATACTTTGTTTTGAACAGGCACTTATCGCATGAATATATTTGTATTTTTGAGGATTTGCTGTGTGTAATCTGATGCCTTTTTAGATTCTCTTTAAACTTAGTTTTGTATTTACACTTATCACACTGGTAAAATCGTGTATCTAACGAAAACACACAATTCTCAAATTTAGATTTTTTGTTTCTGGCTGTTTGAACGTTGTGATCCGACGTGGATGTCATAAGGTTTTCATTAAATTCTATCACACAATCATTCTTTGTTTCTCCTGTACCTTCTGAAGTGCTCCTCTCTTTACTGCAGAAAACAAAATACACAAATCAATATAAGCAACAGCAGTTGAATCATACATTTGAGAAAGCCCATAAGTCCATACATTGGAAATATGGGTTTTCTATGATTTCTACAGCCACTCATTTGGCAAGATAAGGTCATACCAATTTGCTTCTAGAAATACAATTTGTTATCCTGAAGGATCAGAAAAAATTATTGGTGTAAAAGTTTCATTAAACTTTTATTATTTCGTGTAAATTGTGTTTTAAAATAATTATTTTTGACATTTCAAAAAACATAAGCAATAAAAAAATAAAAATACTAATCCGATTGGCAAAATATTTTTTTTAAATTGTTTCAAATTTTTACAATTGTTACTATTTTTTCTGTAGACAGTGTATGTAGTTAATTTGTGAATCTCAGTGTTAATGACCTCTGACATTGACCTAGCAAACCAGCAAAATTAAACTGTGAACAGTTTAAATTTAAGCAGAATCCGACCGTCTTCTGAATACTTATGAATGGCAATGGAGATTAATTAAAATGCTGCATTACCACCTCAGGAAAGCCACTACTGCCAGTTGTCACAAAAGATGTTTGTGAAGAATTTTTGTGTAGTGTAAAGTACGTTATTTCAATATTTAGTAATGGTATCACGTATTTTTGTTTTAATTTTCAAGTTTCTGTGTTATATGAATAAGCAAGTTTATGAATCGAGAAACAGTTGATATGATTAGTTAGAGCCTTCTTATTGTCAGAAGAAATCGATGATGTTGCAAGAAGACAAGTAACAAATAAGAAAATATTCATTCAACGATTATGAGATTATGGAAGCTCTGAATGCCAATATACTAATGTTGGACGGCAACAAATTGAGGGAGTTTGAAACTTAAAATCAGAAATTTTACACCCTGCAGAAGAGGATTCTGGTACCAGTACTCGAAGAATAGCTACAAGATTTCAAGTATGTATGTTACATATGCTGTAAAAATCATATGAGTAAACGAATTATTTACTTATTTCTGTGTATTTAATTTGTCAGTTTTATTTATTACTGTTTGAGATTTCAGTTAGATAACTTGTTAGGTAAGTTTCATAGTATATACTGTCTCTTACTCCTGGAGAAAGTGTATGTATAATACTGTACTATAAAAAAAATGAAGCAGTGGTGAAATAAATTTAAAATTTACAAAAGTTCATTAACATTTCCTTACCCTTCCTGATCACATTCTTCTACTTTTATATAAATCTCTTCAAATTTAGTATAAGACTGCTCGTCAATGGTTTTATATTTCTCCTGTCCGACTTGATCATTTTCCAGTTTTAGATCAGTTTTCTCAGGTCTAGCATAAGGCTGCTTTTCGACACTTTTATAGTTTTCCTGTGCAACAAGACAGTTCTTTAGGAAACCGCCATGAGTATAAAGAGAATCAAAACATGGTCGACATATAAGAGGGTCATTAGTAGCATTGATGTTCTAGAATAAAAAAAATATTAGGAATGAAAACAAAGGTATCACAATGGGGTCCCAAATCGGGATACTATGTAGCCGTTATACCACTACGTCACAGAATATACCAATTTTAAAATAAAGTGTAAAATTCTAATATACACAACCATGTTGCTATGAAGTACTCTGAAATGTACTTACTACTTGTGGTATACATGTATCGATTATATCAACGTCCACTTCATTTAATGGCAAAGATTCATAAATAACCAACTGCATGCATAACCGACAAATTTTCTGATTTTCCGATACGGGGATTAACTCGACGCTTCCTTTGTTCATCAGATAAACTTCTTCTAGGTCAATCACTGACGTTTTAGTGGTTTTACCATAATGAAACAAAATATCCTCAGTAGCCATACACGCCGATTTAAATTTAAAAACCGCTAATAATTTTACGGAACATGCTTTACATATAAAGTGTTTGTCTCTCTCCCCCAAATTCTGAAATATATTCATAATTATTATTAAAATTTATTACTTCGTAGTAGTCTTAAAAGTAATCCTAAAATGCTCATCTTACCAGGGTTGGCAAAACAACTTTTAGGACCTCCCTTGTTTCTTCTATTACTTCGCAGTTTATATCATTTAAAATATTAACACATAGCCTACAGACTGTCTCTTTACAGCGTTGCGGGTGCATTTTTTTGTCTTTTCTAAATAGAAATACACAAATTCAAAACAATATTTACATAACCTCACAAATGTCAACACAGTCGTAGTTTGACATCCTCTTCTTCTACTTCATGACTTTCAACTGAATTATTTGTACTCACAAACATTTGCATTTAGGTTGGTTTATTATGGTTTTCTTATTACTCAACAAATACAAGTGGAAAAAATATGTAAAGCTCATCAAAACGCATATCGACACGTGACCGATGAATGAGCGATAACTCATCGATTTTGTCGGTTGAATCGTGACCGCCATTATTCTATGGCTAGAAATTGGCCTCAATGATTTGGGATCGAGGGGGATTATCCCTCTTTATCCTGCCTCATCTCGTGTAGGCCT
>NW_019417503.1:28959-69905 GCF_000390285.2 Anoplophora glabripennis | reverse complement strand
TTGCTACTCGCAGCTCCTCATTAATTCTGCCTTTTTTTATCTCATTTTCCTGGGACCGATTTTGTTTCTCTTTTCCTATTACCTTTTCCATTGCCATGTCCTTCAACTTACATCTTTTATGTTCTCCTGTAGCTAGTTTTTTGTTTCACTTCCTCTTGTTCACTTCCTCTAATCGTTCTTCATTTTGGTTCCATCTCCATACCTTTCCATCTACAATTAGTTTTTTATATCCAATTTTTATTGTTTTTCCATTTGCTCGCTCTTCTTCCGCTTTTTCCCTAATCATTTTACGCATTTCTATTTCGCTTTTTGTTAAGTCATCGTTAATATAAATTCGCTCATTCTTTAGATTCCGTAGTTTGCTCTTATTCTCCATAACCATTTTCTTATCTTCTTCTGAGCTTAATTCCATCAGACACGTTTTTTGGCCTAATTTACGTACGCGTTTTAGTTTAACCTCAACATTTAACTTCATTTCTAAAAAATTTGCCATTGTTTCTTTTAAGGCTTTTGCATCATCTGTATCAATTATCATTCCTGTTATTATTACATTATTTTCTTTCGCATATTTCTCGAGATTATCTACCCTATTTTTAGTCAGTTTTATTTCTTTTTTCATTTCCTCATTCTCTTGTTTAATTGTTTCACATTCTTTTTTTAAATTACCATTCTCTTTTCTGAGTTGATATATCTCCTCTTTATATTCCTTCATCTCTTTTCTTATTTGCTTTACCTCCGTTCTTATTTCTTTGACACTTTCCATTTCTACTTTTATTGCTCTTATTTCTCTCAGCAGAATGTCAATTTTATCTTCCAAAACCGTAGCTACCTTCACAGGGGATCTATTTGTTTTTTTGCTTCTTCCAAACATTTCTACCTCTCCTTATCCCTCTCTTTTCCTTTTCACACCGTCATCTGTATTGTAATCATCGCTATCTATTTCACTTTTATTCATTTTGCGGGCTCCCGTCCTTATTCCGATTCTGTATACTACGTCGCAAAAAAAGACTCACCCACTTCAACAGTTCAGAGGTCAGTCTCTTATCGACTCTTATCTCTTTACTTTTTTATGACGTTCGTTTCCAGTTGCTTACTAGGTATATTTATTTCTATTCTCCCGTTTTAACAACTCGCGAATTGCCGTTTTTATTAATTATAGCTATAAGTAAACCTAAAATGTGACAACTGCGACAGAGCTAAATTTTATTCGTGGGTTTTTCGTGACCAAAAAAGTCGATATTCATTTTTTTCTCCTCTAAAATAACAAATATATTAATAAATGTTATTATGTATTTATAATATAACAAATATATTAATAAATGTTATAATTAGAAGTTGTAAAGCTTTTTTTATAATAAAAAAAAAAATTAATTGAATCATGTAATGTATTACGTTAGGTGGGGGAGGGAGAAGGGGGTTATGAAAAATCTTACGGTTTCTTTACATGGGGGATGGGGGAGTTGAAAATGTGAAAGAATACCCTTACGTAATTTATGGATGACCCCTTATACTTAAATACTTTTAAATTCTGTAAAAATAAATTAATTTGAAGTTGTTCATTTTTATAGTATCTATGTAAATAGTACACAAGGATCAGATTCGGTCTGCACAATTTCAACTATGACAATTTGTTGTGGGTTGCCTAAATATGTGACATCACATTAAAAGAGTTTATTTACTATACTCATTTCATGACACCAGGTTTATTAACATCACTTTAAGTGCAGTTTAAAAATCAAATTATAACTGAACTATTTAGTTCATTAAAAAAAAAGAATTTGAAATTTGTATTCTAGGGAACAACTATTATTATCCCTAAAAATTGACCTTCACTTAAAGTTACACCCTGTATATTCTGCTTCTATTTCATGCACAAAAAGATCGACAGTCAAAAAATGGGGAATTGAAAAATATTTACAAAAATTCCTTTGAAAATTAAATTTTACTGGGAAATGACCTTTTAATACTCTTGGAAAAATTTGACATATTTTTCGATATTAGAGTAATTTGTGTCACAATGACTGTATCTTTACAGCATAAAGATTAATAAGCTAAATTAATAATAAACTACATTACACTATTCACATTAAACATAGACAGAGGTAGATACTGTTGCAGCAGAAAGTGAATAAATAAGAAAAGGAGAAAAAATCACTGCAAGGCTTAGTTAATAAAAAATGTGTGGTTTGTTAGAATTCAACAATCAATTTAAAAATCTTCCTATTGAACTTTTATTTTTTTTTTATTAGTCACTACTGCTAATGTGTTTATGTGTGTATCACACGTTTGTAGGTACTTATTTAAATATATGTTCGTTACATGCTTTACCTTTTTTTTTATACTATCAAAAAGTGATGGTTTTTCTTTCTTTACGTAATTACTGGGGACATATCCAGCCTGGCCCCTAGAATTTTGGACTTTCCACCAATGTTTAGTATCATCTAAAAGAACATATCGTTCATTTTTCTTCAAATCTAATTCCTGTGGTCCTTGATGCTCATAGTCATATTTTGCCACAACATAACATATGTCGTCCTGGCCAGTTTTGCCTATCAAAATAAAATACAATTTACTAGAAAATAATACAGATACAATGCATTTTCAATAGCAGATTTAAATCTGATATTTATAATAATCCTTATTTTTCTAAATTTTTGTAACTATTAAATAAATTATCGAAAATAATAGTATGTAGTAAAGTAATTTACTAAATTCAAATAGTATAACTTCAAAACTAACAAAATTTAAGATATAAATGACCAGACTTCATATAAAAACCAAAAATATTTCCTTCATATTAACTAGTGTATTTGCAAGTTAAACACTGAAAGAGACTTATTATACAGGATGTCCACGGTTAGAATAAATAAAAGGAAAAAATTTCTCACTTTATGGAAAAGAAGCACAATTGATAAAATGTTTTGCGTGTATTTAAAATGGGGTTGCCCTGAATATATGTATGAAAATGTCATATGAATAAACTACCCTTTATTTTTACTTTTTCAAAAAATTTCACTAGAAAAAATTGTTTGAAATTAAAAATTACAAAAGAATTTCCATTTCTGACAATTTTAAGTTTTTAAATAAATGTATGTCCATGGTTAGAGTGAACGAAGTGTGAAAATGTGGAATGTTATTTTTATTTATACTTATTCGACAAAGTTTTAAGTATAAAAGAAATATACAAGCTGTTACAAATTCACTTCTCAATACAGGTATCTCGAAAACGGTAAGAGATACAAACTAGCTTAAATGGGGGCAAAGTTGCGTAATCAAGGGACCAACATTATGCCTTTAAAAAATCAAGGCTAACATGATTAGTTTTCGAAATATTTGAAAAAAACCGAAATTTTGAAGATCCGTTTTTGTTTCATATCAACCTTGTTTGAGGTGATATTTAAAAAAGAAGAACACTTTCACATGGCCACTTTTTGCCCTCTATCAAATGGCATAATCAATTTTTATATGTAACGTTTCGTCTCTCCAGGACCATCATCAACTTCATTTTTTTAAATACGACCCTGGAAATTTTATTTGATTTTTTGCAAGTCTTCATGATCCCTAATACTGTACTGCCTCAGCCCGAACCAGATTCAGACGTTTTGTCCCGAAAAATTCATCTTTAGTGTTCCAAATTTATCTAAATTTTTTGTTTAGATTTCTCTGTTTATTGAATTATCGTATACTAAGTGTCGTTAGACTCTGAAATCCATCCAGTTATTTAAACTATTACCACCATGTATTAAAATAAAACATTATTAGTTTTATTTCCGAGTCCATAGTTATTTCTAGGCTACTCGAGTGCTCAAAACTCAAACAAATTCCGATATATTTTTTTCAGGATATTCATACGAATACATCTGAAATGCTCTTTCATAATTGCAGTTACAGATATAATAAATTCCGATAATATTACGCTGATCTTTATTTTCAACATTTACTGAAATTTTTTAAAGAATAATATTCAGTTGGCGTTTTGGTTGTTGATAGGTTTGCATTTTTAAGAATTAATTTGTCATAATAAAATTAAAATTGTAATAATGTTTTAATTTTGACGCAACAACTTATTGAGTTATGTATGACCAAGTGATGGTAATAGTTAATAATAACAAATGTTTTATTGTAACGCGTGGTGGTAATAGTTTAAATAACTAGATGGATTTCACAGGGTCTAACGACACTTACAGTGTACGATAATTCAATAAACAAAGAAATCTATATAAAAAATTTAGATAAATTTGGAACAAATACACTGAAGATGAATTTTTCGAGACAAAACATCTAAATCTGGTTTGGGCTGAGGCAGTACAGTATTGGGGGTCCTGAAGGTTTGCAAAGAATGTAATAAAATTTCTAGGGTCATATTTAAAAAAATGAAGTTGATGATGGTCCTGGAGAGACAAAACGTTATTTATAAAAATTGACTATGCCATTCGATAGAGGGCAAAAAGTGGCCATGAGAAACTGTTCTTCTTTTTTCAATATCACCTCAAACAAGGCTGATATGAAACAAAAACGGATTTTCAAAATTTCGGTTTTTTTCAAATATTTCAAAAACTAATGATGTTAGCGATTTTTTAAAGGCATAATGTTGGTCCCCTGATTACGCAACTTTGCCCCCATTTAAGCTACTTCGTACCTCTTACCATTTCCGAGATCCCTGTAGTGAGAAGCGAATTTGTAACAGCCTGTATAATTCCATGTTAGGCAAAATTGGTACACTTTGTTTATTAAAAGATGTGTCGATTCATATAACTGATTAGAGCACTCTTTTTCTTCGTTACGGAAAATAAATGTTTTTACAAAAAATTTTACTTGTGATTTAATATAATGTAATCCTTGACGTTATTCACTTTACTTCAAATAGTATTGACATTATATTCCTCACTTGTTGTTTCACCATACCTTGCTTTAAAAACCCAACAGAAATTATCGTATGCTAACTTTACAGTAAAAAATTGATCTAATACAGGGTGTCGTAAAATGTTGTTCAGAGAATTCCAGAGCAGATTATACATCCAAAAATGTGAAAAAAAATTCCTATAAACGTAGGTCGGCAAATGCTTCGTTTTCGAAATAGAGGGTGTCAAAAAAATATATATATACAGGGTGGTCGCGATGTAATGAGCCAAAATTCATGACTAGATTCCTGACGTGAAAATATTGCGATTTAGACAAACTCACCTTAGTCCAAAAGTTGATACTTACAGAGATACAGGGTGTTTAATGCAAAATATTATTTTAGTTTTTTCTTATTTATTTCATAGTATATGCTCATATCGAGATGAAATTTTGGTGTTAGGGGTTTTCTGGGGCGAGAGATTGAAATATATTCATGGTTTGCTTGTAGCTCATAGAGAGCGCCACCTGCGCTAGGTCGAATGCGTTGAAAACGACAGAACTTTTTTATCTTTCAAAAATCTAATTCTCAGGTAGCAAATTCTGATTTTACAACTTCTTTTACACAAAAAAGCTATACTTTTTGATAGTCGCTATCTTGCACTATCAACTTTTGGACTAAGGTGAGTTTGTCTAAATCGCAATATTTTCACGTCAGGAATCTAGTCATGAATTTTGGCCTATTACATCGCGACCACCCTGTATATATACAGGGTGTCCCAGAATAACGTGTACAACGGAAGACCACAGATTCGTGGCCTCAAAATAGGCAGATTTATGCTAATTCACCTATATCCTAAATTGCTTCGTTTGGCCACTAGATGGCCTCAAAGTTAGTGAAAATTTTTTGAATTTTGTAAATAACTCAAATACATATTATTCCATTTTAATAATATTTGGGGTGTGAACTTTTGTTTTTGATCTACACATTTTGGTGTTATACAAAGTGTTTTTTAAAACCTACAACTCCTTCAATATTGACATGTGGTGATAATATCCGTTCATTTTTCCTCTTTCGGGCAAAAATGATAACTATTTTTAATTTGATAGCTTTTGAATTTTGATTAAATGAGCGGTTTGGGTACAAAAAATATTTTTTGAATGTCTACATTATCTTGCCACCCATATTACAATACCTAACAAAGTGCTAATAGGCACTGATTTTGTAGATTGACTAATTTCAGTTTGATCTTTAAGTCATTGTACCTGACATTTTGTAATGAGTGTTTACTACGATAAGATATACCACGCTTTACTTCATTTTTCGATATGGATACATACACGTATGACGAATTAGATTTATTTACAACATGCCTAATTTTATTGAGATAATTAGTAAAAACAATAAGATATAATAAAAAATGCTGGAGATAAAAGTAACAAAGTTGATGTTATTAATATTAGTACAACTTATTATAAAAACTGTTCAAAATGATCACTGTTGTTTCTACAACAAAGGTTAATTCGGTGAAGAAAGTTAAAATGCACCCTTTGCAGTTCCTGAAGGCAATTTGGATATGCCTCCACAACTTTTCTTCAGTGTTAGATGTGAAAGCATACTCTGTTGTTTTCAAAGTGCACCAAAGATAATAGTCGCAAGGTGTTAAGTCTGGTGAAAGTACAGGCCAGTTAACAGGAGCATTATCCCTTCTACCGATCCATCGACGAGGAAATCTTTGGTTCAGATACTGTCAGACATGCATGAACCACATGTTAGCTCTGAGTAATAACGGCACACCTTCCAATAACTCGGGTAGTGTTTTACAAAAATTCTAAATAAAATTCCCCATACAGTTCATTGGGTAGAATAACAGGGCCAATAATAATGCTATCAATGCATTGTATTTGATTGTTTTTTCTAATTTTTTGAATAAAACTAGACACATTGTAAATAACTCTAATCCATCGTATATCCATATCGAAAAATGAAGTAATAGGTGGTATATCTTAACATCGTAACCACTCATTAAAAATTGTTAGTCACAATGACTTAAAGATCATACTGAAATTACAGTCGACCTACAAAATTAATACCTACTAGCACTTTGTTAAATATTATAATATGGGTGGCACGATAATGTAGACATTTAAAAAATATTTTTTTATACCCAAACCGCTCATTTAATAAAAATTCTGCAAGAGGTGCTAAAACTTCCAAATAGTATCACCTATCAGATAAAAAATAGTTATTGCTGAAAGAGGAAAAGTTATGAACGGATATTATCACCATACATCAATTTTGTAGGTTTTAAAAAACACTCTGTATAATACCAAAATATGTAGATGAAAAGCAAAAGTCCACATCAAAAAAATAATCAAAATCGATTAATCGATTGGTGTGCAAGCTGTGGCGGCCCGTGGGTTTGAATACAGGGGGGGCGCATTTTGAAAAGAGGACGTATATTATAAGAGCTGCAGGAGTTGTGGGGGGCGGGAGCCACCCGCTTAGCGCCGCAGGCGAAAAATTTTAAGGAATTTGGAGGTCATTGTGTTTTGCAAGTACCCCAAAATGAATACTGTTAGTGTGTACAGTAGCTACTTAGATACAATGAGAGAAATAAAATTCCAACGTGTGGGGGCTGAAGTGGATAATCGATCAACCAACCCAGTTAGGATATAATTATGTAGATTACTGTAATAGTTCATTCTGTATAGTTTTTGAAGTTCCTTCAAAAACATGGGCATCACTAACATGTTTATCTAAAATGGGATCAATTTTTGCACTATAGTCTATCAGTTCTAAAAATACCCCTTTGTTAACCGAGTCACTTTTTTTATTATGTCCACGAAGAGAAAGGTTACATGTACCACATAGTTTTAAGATATTTAAAATTTTTGACAGAAGAAATCGATTTTCGTTATGACTATTTACTATGTATTTGTTCTGCATAAGCACTATTTAAACAAGAAGCAATATTTACTCTTCCTAAAAGTAAAAAACTCACCAACTTATTTTTGTGTTTAGGAGAATTTTCATGTTTCTTAATTTTAATTTCTAAATGTTTCAAGTCAGAAACTCCAGTTTTCGTCCAGTTTTCTTCGCCTCCTCCAAACAATAAACATACATAACAAAAAAATCTATTTGTTTGGTCACAACCACACAACCACAGGGTCTCATAATAAATGTTTTTATCAAATTTGCGAAAGCCGCCCCACTTTTTGCACTCTTTCTGCACCTCAACTAAATTCAACACTGGCGTTGGACGTCCGTTATTTTTCAATTCAACTTTTTCCTCTAAACTTAAATTACTAATTACAAGTTTTTTTATTTCACAAACCCTCATTTTAAACTTAAACTTATAAAATATAATGTTTTAAAAACCGCCAAAGCAAAAACAAAACATATAACCACACTTCAGTGATACGGGTTACTGCCTCATGGAGTCCCAAAACAAAACGTGCGAGCACGCGAGCCTATCGTCGCCTATCCCCTCCAGGTGCCAATTTGTCCAATCAAATATAAAAATATGCTTGCACGATGGACTCAGATTTCACGGTCCGCGATGGAGTGGGGATTGCGCGCGCGGTTAAACATAACTCTTTGGTACGATCATAGATGGCAGATGGCATTAATCTGAGCTAATAATAATAATAATATTTATTTCAGAGAAGGTAAAGCTACACTGTAACCGACCATTGTATCTACATCAAAAATGAAATATTGTCAGTATTGTAAACTAAAGAATACCTAAAAAACTATTTTAACAAATAATCATTTAAACTACCTATATGGTTCTAATTCTACTAACATTATTTTAATCACCTTCTTAAATTTATGAAGTCCTTTAATATTATTTATACTTTCCGGAAGTTTATTATAAAGTTTAATACATATATATTGTGGACTCTTCTCAGTTATAGCTAACCTATGTATTGGATAAGTAATGTTTATACTACGAGTGTTGTACTCGTGACCGACATTATGAATCATAAATATCTCTGTTTTTTACTACATATACAAGACATTCATAAACGAAAACTGCAAAAAGTGTCATTAACCTTTTTTGTTTAAATAAACCTCTACATGTTTGACTATACTCTAATTTGTACATTATTCGTAAAACTCTTTTTTGTAACACATATATTTTTTGGATATTGCTACTCCCCCAAAAAATTATTCCCGATCTCATACTTGCTTCAAAATTGGAAAAATATATCATACGCAATGAGCTTTCATTCAAATACTTGGCAATGATTCTGAAACTATAACATATTTTGTTCAATTTGCTAAATAAATTATCGATATGTGGTGACCAGTCCAAATATTCACTAATATATACACCTAAGAATTTTGTATGGGTATTGTATTTCAAGTGACCATCTTGCATTTGTAATTTATCTGGAGTTTCTATATTACTTTGTCGAGTTCTAAATAAAATAATATTTGTTTTCTCCACATTTAATAAAAGACCATTTTTTGAGAACCATTGCTTTGCATTATGCAATAAGGTATTACTTAAATCAGTTACTTCCGGATAATTTCTACCAGTAATAAGTAAATTTGTATCTGCATAATTTGTTATATAACAATTTTTTACAATTATACTAATTAAGTCATTAAGATAAACTATGAACAACATGAGCTACGTTCACGGAGTACATGCACTTTATGCAACCAACCTAACATCCAAGAGATATTGAATGCATGCTATTTAGATTTCTTATTGATTTAAATAAATACATTATTTTAAGTTTATAGTTTGAATATATCTGGGGGGGCGGAGTCCCAGAGTCCTCCTTCACGAGCCGCCACTGTCTGCAAGTAATATGTGGAAACAAAAAGATCTGTTTGTAGCAGTTTGTAGTTTGTACGTGATCAAACTTTGTCAATGAAAGCAAAAATATAGGGTGTTTCTCTGAATGATTGCATTATTTGAGAATTTAAAGATATCAGGTATGTGATTTTCTATTAATTAAACATTTCATTTTTTATTTTGAATAATTATTTTTTACCATGTAGTCAGTACTTGTGTGGTGTGATTCAATAATAGTTGGGGCATATAGCTCATAGAGTAGTTGTTTCTCGCAGTACCAGCAGTTAGCAATCTTGTCTGAGGTTTGATATGCATACCGAGATTTCTGGTATCGAAGAATGTTGTTTGACTTCATTTGATAGGATTTGTTTGAATTATCTTAATGCCTTAATAAAGAGTAAAAAGATTATTTATTATTTATCCGAATAATTTTTTTTTAATTGGTAGCTTGGCTCAATTGCAACAGTTGTACTACCTTAACACTTCGCTATATGTGTAAGTTGATTGTATATAAACAATAGAAAAGCAGTTTTTTTAAGTTTTACTGATAATTTAAATAATGTTTATAACACCTCTTCTTTTAAAATAAAATTTAAGAATAACTAAAATTTTTGTGAATTAAATAATTGGGAAGAAGTATTTAGCACCAAGCAAAATGTAACAACTGACTCAATTCAATTTTTTTGACATCTTTTACCAAATATGTTAGAAGATATCTAGAGTTCAACCAGGGGTTTCAAAATCCCTGGATCCTGGACTTTTGTAAATTTTAAATCATCAAAATTCTGAAAATCCCAAAACAATTCTGAAATAAAACTATTTATATTTGACTTATTTCATTTGTTATTTTAAAACATTTAAAAACATGTAAACTAAAGAAACTAAACTAAAAACTGGTTACGTATTAAGATTAAGTGCCAGTGACCCATTTCTGATAATTGCATTCTTATTGTTACTCATTAAATAAGTTTGATTTGAATTTATGTAATTAAAAAAAATTGTATACAATGTTTTTTTAAAGAAAGTATTACCGTTTTTGTAGTTAAATTTCCGAATCTGAACTTAATCACGAGATCAAAATTTTTTATTCCAGATCCACCAGAATTGGGTGCCGATAGCAAAAACTAGATACCATAGTTATACTCGTATCTGTGATGGATTCAAAAGTGATTAGCAGTATCCAATAACTTTGCAATTAATAATTAAAGCAGATGATGCAAATGATCTAAGTTTGGCACATCGCAATACATTCAATAAAAGACTTACAAAATTCCAACGCAGGTTTAACTTTAAACCCGTTTTTTTACAGAAAAGGGTACCTTGTGTACGCAAAATTGAATGGAGAATAGGTATGTTCAGTCAAAAATAACATACAGTGCGACACAAAAAAGTTATGGTTATTTAAATCCAGGTATTGGATATGGCGCCTTCTAACATTAAACACAAAACTAAGTAAGTATTTGAGTTTCTCATCATCAATACTCCCAGTTTCCTGAATTTAGTCAAATTGCCATGTTATTGGACAAAAATATAATGAAAATACAAACAAAAAAATTTTTTTTGGACGCTCTGTATCTCAAGAACAAAGTCATTGCAGACCCATGTTCATATGAACTTTTTATCTTAAAATTAGTTAAAGATTTGCCCTTTAAAGTTTGTACAAGTACTTAATAAACACCCTGTATATAAAAACAAGTGAGCTATCTTGTATAGGGTTACTTATGACTGTAATACTTTTATAATTCTTTTAGTTTTGTCCCATCTATTTTTCTATTTTTTTTTTCCATAAGGTGTTACTTAGGATATAATTATTGAGAGGACTGTGGAGGTGTTACAGTCTCAAGTATACCAACATCCTTTGTATAGAACATTTTTTATCATATGAATGAATTATTCTCCTTATTGCAATTTAATTATAAACAATTGAGACCGCACATCTGTGCAATTAAATGACGAATTGCAAATTTAGATTTAACATTTAACTAATTCGATAATCTTTTGATGTTTACTTTTTAATTGAATTATTGTAAACTACAAAATAAACGGACACAGTTCTAGTGCTATTATTCTAAGTGCACTGAAATAAAGGTGACAAATATAAGACAATTAAAAGAAATCACCACAATTTATAGAAAAATCTTACATAAAAATATATAAAATGTTAATGTCCAAATGTCAATTGCCAAATGCCAATCTATCAAGGAGAAAGTAAGGTAATCGGATTTTTGTAATTTTTCATATTTATAGTACATGTAGTTTGGACCTTGAATAAGAATTTTCTGAAGCAGTTCGGCTCAACGTTCATAAATTACCGAGATAATCGATTTTAAAGTTTTACCTGCCAGCTAAATCCACTAGATGCGACACATTTTTCAATTGGGAGCGTGGCCTAGTTGGTAGCGTTTTCAAAATGCACCATATAGTTTTTTTATTATTTTTCTCGTCTCGAAAATGATGTACAAACGAAATATTATAATGACTACTTATTTATATGTTTCAAATATTTCATTAAAATGCACAATTGGTTGATAAACAATATTTATTATGAATTAACAATAAGGATTCTTTAAAAGTCAGGTAGGATGTTTTTTTATTTTATTTTTAGTATTTGACATTTTACGCAGTGTGGTTGGCATAAACCAGAATGATAGTTATCATAGAAACATGGGAAGCAGAAATTTTTTAAGCATCTAGCACGTCGTGTAAATTTTATGTTTTTACAGACACATTTTGTTTGCAAAATATCGACGTCAAAGCAAATTTCGTTAACATTTGGAAGATTGTTCTTTCATCGCACAGTTTCGATGCTTCTCTACCCTTTGTGAAATTTACTGAAACTTTTTATGCCCGAGCAGGTGTGTTCTGTAAGCGGTTTTTCTAAACCCACACAACCTAGCTCAAAATTTTAATCAAACACTTGAAGAATATTCCTACATTCTTATAATATTTCATTTGTTCATAATTTTCGAGATAAGAAAAAGAAAGCTAGATGCTTAAAAAAGTTCTGCTTCCCATGTTTCTATGATAACTACCATTCTGGCTCGTGCCACACTGCGTAAAATGTCAAATACTAACATAAATATAAAATAAAAGTACATCGTACCTGACCTCGTTTGTTTATTTTTTTTTTAATTAAACCTTATTGTTAATTCATAATAAATATTGTTTATCAACCAATTGTGCATTTTAATGAAATATTTGAAGAATATTTGTACATATACATAAGTAGTTATTATAATATTTCGTTTGTTCATAATTTTTGAGATGAGAAAAATAATAAAAAACCATATGGTGCATTTTGAAAAAAAAAGTCACGCGACGAGACTCGAACCACCGATCTCGTGACTGTCAGACCCGAACGCTGCCAACTAGGCCACGCTCCCAATTGAAAAATGTGTCGCATTTAGTGGATTTAGCTGGCTGGTAAAACTTATGAACATTGTGTCGAACTACTTCGTAAAATTAAAATCGAAAATAAATATCGAAAATTACAAAAATCCGATTACCTTACCTTCTCCTTGTAAATGCTGCAATGTCATTGTCGCACTGTCTTTTATAAAGAAACTGAAGAAAAAACTACTTTTTTATAAGTATTAAAAAAATTTAAAGATTTCATCAACATTAAAAAAAGTAGACTCAAATATGATGTTCAATTGTTTCTAGGGAAAATCAGTGTCTAAAAATCATATTTCAAATACTATCACATGATTGATGTATAACTGAAAAATAGACGACGATCTGGTGTCATTTATAGCATATATCAATTCCCGATAAAAAAACAGTAATAATGTAAACAATAAAATTCCATGGTAAATATTTATGAAACAAAAAAAACTAAAAAATAAATATCAAATTTCAGATTTTCTGTATTTTATAACTGTTCTAACAGGGTAAATTTAATAATACATTTGAAGTTTTCCTAAAAATAGTGGTACCGTTGTAAAAATAGTGGTAAGTTTCTAATACAATTTTGGCACTATAGGATTTCATTTAAAATCAAGTGCTTAACAGAATATCAAAACAATCCTATATCTGTATACAACGAATAGATCTGGTATTCCAAAAATTGGGTTCAATAAATGGTAAAATTGTATATTTATATTTTCATGGAAATAGTATTTAACACAGATTAATAAAATTAATAATTTTCATAGAATTCAATTGCTAATTCTATGGTTGACAAAATTTCTGAAATACTCATTGTATTTTTTAAATGGAACCAAATACGTTAAAGTGAAGTTGACACTTGTCCACAAGTTTTGATTTTTGTAGGAAACTAGGAACCAAAGAAAATTGCGATCGACACCTTCAGATCTGATAAATTACACATTCTTTACATGTATTTATATTATTATCTATTACAACAGTTTAAATAACAAATTGCCTCTATTTACAGCACGTGTTTTTAGATCCGACATCATCAACTGCACTGCCTACTGGCCTTGCATGCCTTAAAATTATAGGCTACCAAAAATTAGACGGACCCTCTTGTCCTGTATATATAATGATAATACTTTCCACACCGAAATTATTGAATTTACTATTCTCTTTGCTTTCTCTTCCTAAATTGCAAATTAATTATGTTTTCGTTTACAAATGACATCATTTACAATAAAAAAAATATTATACACAATAATTCTAACCGACCCACCTAACGATGCTCCAAATATTTTCTTTTCACTTATTGGCAAAAGTCTACTACATTTTCTTTCTCTAAATTTCATGTTTTCCACATTTCTCCACAAATGAATACTCCAGTTACCATCAAATTCGAGTTAATCTCATAAATATCACCGAGATTAAAACTTGGTAATCCTAACAGTCATTCTTTTCTTTAATTAGGTAAAGAGAATTTGGCCTAAATTGTAATTTTTTTTATATAGCCCATTAAATAAAAAATGTCATTGCACATTGCAAATTAAAAATATTTAAATTGTAGCTATGACATATAGTCCACGGGCCCAGACCCTTTTTTTTCTTTGATTAATAACAAGCTGAATTTTGAGGAACAGCTTTGTTTTGACGAGACGCCCAACTTTTCCCTTTACGAAAATTCTCGAAAACGGTAGCTAATAAAGCGCGGGGGTGTCAAACATGTCTATTTGGTGAATGATAAATATTTATTACTAATAAGTAGTTTTTTACTTAAATTGCATGATAATTGTATGAAAAACTCGAAAAAACTTTTGTCCTACACGTTCAATGGTTTTTCCAAAGCGTCTCCCACTCTTAACATGTCAAAATAATATGATCTTAGAAGTTATTAATAACCACCTAATTTTTTCACAGATGCTTGGTAATTATTATTATAATTCAGTGACATTTTTATCCTACACGTAAAATACAAGGTTTTCCTAGTCCTACACTGGAAAAATGTCATTTTCACGGGTACATTTTTCTCATTAATAACTGTAGGACAAAGAAATCAAACGATATTTTAGGGAATTTTTAATAAAAAAAAAACTATGTCCTATAAAAAAATTACTATTTCTAGTCCTACAAAAATTATATAAAATTATTTAAAATTGCGAATTTTGAAATCAGCATTATATCTTCTTGTGATTATACATGTCCAAACTTCGCCAAAATAATGCAATTTTTGCATCCTAAAGTAGAAAAATAGTTTACTAATCCCCCAGGGAGTTTGAGGGGGGGGCGAGTGATAAACAAACTTTATCCTTATCTAACTAAACCAAAGCGTTTTTTCTCTATGTCAATGAAAAAAGTGTATATTTAACTTTCTATGTACATGTGATCAGTATATGATGCCACAAAGTAGAAAAATAGTTTAGTAACCCCCCAGGGAGTTTGGGGGGGGGGTAGATATATTAAGCGAAGTACCCTTATAGAGCCAGGTCGAGCCAAACCGATGAATTTTTTTATTATATTTTAAAATAATATGTAAATGTTTTTATACTATGTTGTATTATTTTTAATTTTTATTCTAGAAATTATAGAAAAAAATTTTAAATAAAAGGTATTTTTGAGTATATTAAACACATGTAATTAAACAAAGAAATATACATTTTTATATCAAGTTTAAAGGAGTTACTTACTGAACCCGTTTCAGTAACTGAATACCTTTTAGTATATGTTAATTAACTTTAAATTAAGTATATTAATTAAATTTATATACTTCAAAAAAAAATTAATACACAAAAATAGTTAATATGTAGTTTCTAATTTTTAAAATAATTAATTTTGTTATTCTACATTAATTTTTACTATTAAAATTACTCAATAACCACGCTCATGTGTGATTGTTCAGTAAACAGCTCCTTTATCTATTGATAAAATAATAAGTTTTTGTATGAAAATAAAAAAATTTTAATTTATTACTATAAAATATTATATTATATTGTTTGCAAGCAATCAGAATTACTTTAGAGAATTTTTTTATTTCCTCTCTTTTTTCTCTGAAATTCGGATTATCACACAATAATTTGCATAAGAACCCCATAGTCACTAAAAAAAGCACAAAAACGTGGACGACTGAAACACACTTGATTCTCTCGAAAAAAAAAACGTGGGCAAACCGCCAAAATAATCCTGATAGGTGCGGGAATTTTGAAATTTTTTATTTTCACCAATGGTGAAAACATTCGATAATTCATAAATTTTAAGAAAACTTATTATTATAAAGATTATTGAAAAATTCATTATTATATAGATTATTGAAAATTAAATTGTAAAACTACATAAGTTAGCTAGGGAAGGTTGGTGTGTGTAAGCTTATGTAAGTATGTGTTACAGGTATATATCCTTATATATATTTATTTATAATACAATTCTCAACATCAATGTAGAGTTACAATTTCCAGTATAATTTTATTTGTTTTCATTACTAGCTTCCATTTTTTTTGTAGGACATTGGTAAAATCTTGATTCAAACATTGTTCTCAAAATAAAAAATCGAAAATTAGGTTGTTATTAATGAGAAAATTGTACCCGTGGGAATGACACTTTCCCAGTGTAGGACTAGGAAAACCTTCCATTTTACGTGTAGGACAAAAATGTCAATGAATTGTAATAATTATTACCAAGCATCTGTGAAAAAATTAGGTGGTTATTAATAACTTCTAAGATCATATTATTTTGACATGTGGGAGACGCTTCGGAAAAAACATCAAACGTGTAGGACAAGTTTATTCGAGTTTTTCATACAATTATCATGCGATTTAAGTAAAAAACTGCTTGTTAGTAATAAATATTGATCATTCACCAAATCGACATGTTTGACACCCCCTCGTCAAAACGAAGCTGTTCCCCAAAATTCAGCTTGTTACTAATCAAAGAAAAAAAAGGGCCTGGGCCCGTGGACTAATAGTAGTATTAAGCCACAATATTTTATGTCCAACTGGCCTTGGTACAAAAAAATAAAACAAAATCAAAGCGACTGCTTTTCTTTTTCCATACAAAATATTTAGTAAAGGAGACCACTGTATACCTACAGATATACATTTTAACTGTTCAATTTAGAAAAATTCTACTTTTGTAAGTATTAAAGTTTGTCATTTGTTATACATTTTAACTACCTACCTTGTCTAATCGGAATAGCCATTTGATGTGGAGATACTTTGACTCCGTAGTTGCTCCAAGAAGGATCCGGCATTCCACGAATAGATCTGGTTTCCAACATGACCGCAAGCACAACTATCTAGTGCTAGCCGACATACATGCTCCTACACTATAACAATAAACTGCGTGATGGCTCTATACTTAAATAAACATGCTAATATAAAAGAATAAACCTACCGTAGATATACTGAAGTTTATTATCAGAGCAACGACGAGAGCAAATGAAGAAATCAGTACTAAATAAAATGTAGCAGCAAAGCAGTAAATAATTAACACAATCCTTTAACAATATACTTATCCTAAAAATATCAAATCAACATAAGCCAGGGAAAGCAAACTTTGATATTATTAATTTATCACTGGGGGGGTGGGACCAAAACACAATATATCTACGAGTAAGTACAGCTTTATAAAAATGTCTTACCAATTTTCAGACTGGACATATTCCCTTATAACTCATATGTATTTTATTAGAAGCACCATTTATATAAAAATAAATTAATCCTTCGTCAATACTATTATTCTCAGACATAACATTCGATGAAAACGACAATGCATATAAGAAATTAATTATTACTTTTTACATGAATAGATGTCGCCATATGTTCAAGGTCATTTAGTAATAGGCGTTTACGACAAACAATCGAAAATTGATAAAAATCGATTGTGGAATATCATAGAAACCTTAAACAAACTAGAACGTGTACTGACCACTACTTCGCGATGAGTAAGACCATTCTGGAGACTAGGCCTCATAGAAATTTAAAAGTACTAGAGAACGCTCTGCTCTTTATTCCTATTGCTGCTGGTCGATCCTTCAGTTCCGAGCGAGTAGCCGAGCTGAGCAGACTTGTCCGTGAAGTGAAGTGCAGTGCAAGGAGCAAGATCTACCTGCCTTTATTAAGGCTACCTGGAAAGAATCCCTTTCTTTCCTCTTAATCACCGACCTAATCCCCGGCTTACGCATAGAGGAAGTCGGCATCTTTGTTACAGGTACCTGTGCCGGGGTTATGCCCAGGTAAGTCCCACTTTTCCTTACAGCAAATCGTCGATTTCTAAAAAACAATTAAACTATCTGACGAAAACACCACTAAATTACATCAAAAACTCGACAAACTCATAAACAAACAAATGACAGGCAATACACTCCAGACAGGCACACACACACCCCACACATACACACGCACAGAGAAACGCAAAAAAACACGCGGCGGAATCCTCTAGCAAGGACGAAGCCCCCAGACATAAAAAATCAGACAAAACAAACAAAACACGACCACAAACACCAAACACGCGCACCCCGACACCTAAACCCTCCACAAGCGCCCTACAAAACACACAAAAACAAAACCAAACAAGTCCCCCCGGTAATCTTGCGAAAGCAAGAACGGTGGACGCAAGTACAAAAAATACTCACAACACTTAACATTAACTACATAAAACTCACTAAAGACGGTATAGCCATATACCCAAACACACCTAATGACCACAGACTATTGACAAAGACACTGACAGACAAAGGCGAGGAGTACCACACCTTCACCCTCAGCGAAGAAAAAACGCTGAGGGTGGTGATACGCGGAATACCTGCGGGTGTTTCGCCAAGTGAGGTCCAACTCGACCTCGCAAGACAAGGGTTCCCCGGCGCAATAGTGCACCGCATGGCGAGCCGTCAAAATAAACAGGAAATGCCCCTGGTCCTAGTTCAGGCCCCACAGGACCAGGAGGACATCCTGAAGGTAACCCGCTGCTGCTCGCTCGTGGTTCGAGTAGAGCTGCAGCGAAAGCAGCGGGTTGCCACACAGTGCCACCGGTGCCAGCGGTTCGGCCACGGCCAGACCCGGTGCACAGCTGAGCCAAAGTGCGTAAAATGTGGCGAAAACCACAGCACGCACGTATGCAAAAAGGCCAAAGACACGCCCGCCAGGTGTGCAAATTGCGCCGGGCCACACCCCGCCAGCTATATGGGGTGCCCTCAGTACCCCAAAGCTAAAAACACAAAAACACAAAACACAGACACACACACGACACAAAACACTACACAAACACACAGACAGCCCCTCCTACCCACCCCAAACACAACCCCAGGACGCACATACGCTGACATGACCAGAAAAACACAAAACACACAAAAACAAAAACACAACACCTCACCACACGCACACACAGACACGACACCCTCCCAACCGGGCGCGGCGGCCCTGATTGACGCAACAAAGCGTCTTCAGGACTTCTGCGTCCAGCTGACGACCATGGTGTCGAATATGCAAAAATTATTCGACTTCTAATGGCTCGTCGGCCCTCCCAACCCTCCTCGCTGAGAATTTCGTCCTGGAACCTTGACGGGTTCCGGGCCAAAAAAACGGAACTCGTGGACATCTTGAACCGTCTAAACATAGACGTTATGGCTGTCCAGGAGACCTACCTCAGCGAGGCATCCCGTACCTCCATCCCTGACTATGACATATACAGACATGACAGAAACCGTAACGGGGGTGGTGTTGCACTCATAGTAAAGAAGTGCATCGACCACTATCCGCTGCAGCGGCTCCAAACTCAAAACACAGAGGCCGTGGCGATAGCGGTGAGATCGCTACGGCATGGAGACGTTGCGGTGGTGTCCTGTTACCACCCACCCAGACTACCACTACTTGACAATGACTTAGACAAAATCCTTTCCTGGCCCCAGACAATTGCCATCGGGGACTTCAACGCGAAGTCCCCCATATGGCACAGCGGGACGACGACCACAAGAGGTCGCGTCCTGCTGAATTACCAAGACAGACACGACGACTTGACTATACTCGGACCGACAGAACCGACACATTACGGACCCGTAGGACGCCCCGACGTTATCGACATTGCCCTCTTAAAATCTATACCGTTAAATGCCCAAATATCCACCCAATACGAAGGGTCTTCCGCCCACAATCCAATATTTCTGGATCTGGGGCGAAGACAGAGATATGAAGGCACCTTCACGAGGAGGTTCACTGACTGGGAGCGTTTCCGAACAGTAATGCAAGGAAACATGGCGCTCCCAGTCATCGAAACCACCCATGATCTGGAGGCGGCAATCCTCTCCCTTGAGACTGACATTAAAAACGCCCTGACTCAGACTACGACGGAGACTATTGTCCCCCGACTGACAAACCCCCGGGGCACCCTCCCCGATGACATAAAAAACTTAATACGTGACAGACGACGTGCGAAACGGCTTGCCACCCGCACCCGCCTCCCCCGACACAGACATGACTTAAACGTACTTAACAGACGGGTGAAGGCGGCTCTGGATGAACTGGCCCAGGATAACTGGGCTAGGCACCTGGAGTCGCTGGATCCACAAGACAACAGCCTCTGGAAAACGCAGAGGGCCCTGCGACAGACCGCTCGCCGTAAAATTCCTCCAATCCACGGTAGTGTGGGGGTGGTTTACACGAACCAGGAAAAGGCCGAGGCTTTCGCCGATAGCCTGGAACTGCAGTGTAGACTGCCTCAGCTGCCCGACGAAGACGAGGAATTCGAGATAGTGGCTGAGCGCGCGGCCCGACGCGTCGACAGAGAGCCAGACAATGACATAATCCCCCCCGCAACACCTGACGAACTAAGACTGACAATACGCAGACTTAAAAACAGAAAAGCCCCCGGACCCGACAATATACATAACACGACACTTAAACGACTACCACACAAGGGCCTCATGGCCCTACTAAACATAACAAACGCGACACTCAGACTAAGACACTTCCCTACCCGCTGGAAAACAGCAAACATAATCCTTATCCCAAAACCCAACAAAGATCACACCATCCCATCCAACTACCGGCCCATTAGCCTGCTCCCGGCTATGAGCAAAGTGGTAGAAAAAATTATCCTAACCCGTCTAAGAACCCACTCCCAAGAACTGCAAGTCATTCCAGACGAGCAGTTCGCCTTCCGACCCAATCACTCCACTGAACTCCAAATCCTTCGCCTTACCGAGCACATCACGGCGGCCTTCAACAGGGGACAGTACACTGGTGCTGTCTTCCTGGACGTCGCAAAGGCCTTCGATACGGTTTGGCATGAAGGCCTACTGATGAAAATGCTCACCAACCAATATCCCATATCCTTTACCAAACTCATAAAATCCTACCTACACCACCGAAAATTCCGCATCCAAATCCAAGATTCCCTTTCCACCACCCGTCCCATGGAGGCCGGTGTCCCCCAGGGCACCGTCCTGTCCCCACACCTATACACCATTTACAACTCCGACATCCCACATCCCCCCAACACCAACATATACTTATACGCCGACGACCTGACAATCACATCCCAATCCGTAGATCCTAGATATTCCGTCTACCTCCTCCAAAGCTCCTTAGACCAACTTGAAACCTGGTGCAACAGGTGGAAAGTCAAAATTAATCCCAACAAAAGTTCGGCTATCCTTTTTACCAAACGAAAAATCCCACAAAACCTTGACAGACTGACACTATCCCAGGAACCCATCTCCTGGAATCGACAAACACGATACCTGGGCGTGACGATGGACCAGCGTCTCACGTGGAAACCGCACATCGTGGAGACGGTGGCGCGAGCGAAGACCACCAGGGCTAGGCTCTATCCCTTACTCAAAGGTGGAAACACCCTCAGTTTAAGGAATAAGCGAACGCTTATCAAGGTGGTACTTCAACCGCAGCTAACCTACGCCTCCACGGCGTGGGGTCACGCGGCAAAAAGCCACTTAAAGTCATTACAGGCTGTGGAAAACATAGCCCTCCGCACGGCCACCGACGCGCCCTGGTACGTAAGAAACACTGACATATTACGAGACTTACAATACACAAACGCTACACAGACAATAAGACAAAACGCGGAGAAACGATTTGACGTAGCCGCTAGACATGACAATCCCCTCCTCAGGCAAGCCGTTGACTACGTACCCGACGTGACCGACAAACACAAAAGACCTAGACACCAACTTTTTGACCCTGGGTGACCACCCCAATGACCCCCCCCCTGCCCGCTAACCTTTTCTGTTTCAGAGACAGCCAGGATCAAGAAACGAAGACAACGACACACACACACACACACACACACACCCCCCATACCCTCCTTAACCCTCCCCTCCCGCGCTAGCCTAAGGGCCACCTTAGCAAAGCGCATCCCAGGCTGCATAGCCGCACTACCCTACCCAACCATACCACACATAAACATGACACTACCCCCGGGGTTTACACAGACGAGCCGGCGAAGCAAGAAGAGCGCCAGAAGAAAGGGCCCTAGCCGGCGGGGCCCAGCCAGGACAAAAGGAGGTCCCACAAAGCGCCTACACCGGCCGCATTTGCGGTCGGGGTAGACGACGGATGGGGCCCACCTACGAAGGCTGTCCAGGCCTACACGAGATGAGGCAGGATAAAGAGGGATAATCCCCCTCGATCCCAAATCATTGAGGCCAATTTCTAGCCATGGAATAATGGCGCGACGGATGGAGCACACCTACGAAGGCTGTCCAGGCCTACACGAGATGAGGCAGGATAAAGAGGGATAATCCCTCTCGATTTCAAATCATTGAGGCCAATTTCTAGCTATGGAATAATGGCGGGCTCGCGGTTGTGGAGTGGAAAGGAGGATACGGGGGTGTGTGTATGTGTGTGCGTTGTCTTCGTTTCTTGATCCTGGCAGTCTCTGAAACAGAAAAGGTTTGTTGGTAGGTGGGGGATGTCGTTGGGGTGGTCACCCAGGGTCAAAAAGTTGGTGTCTAGGTCTTTTGCAGCCCGGGGAAACTTATAGGCAAAATTGAAAAACGAAGAGTAGTTTGCCACCTTCATACGTGATGACACCACCAGAGTAAAATGAACCGTAAAACCGCATTTTATCTGCAGTACAGGGCATCCCATATGAGCAAAGAATATTAACGTATATTACGAACGTAATATACGTTAATATTCTTTGATATGAGCATCCCACAGCGTCACTCGCCAATGTGACGTCACGAATCCGGCCTCTGTTATGTGAAGACACATAAGATGAAACAATTTTAATTAAATTATGAATATGTTTTTCCTCCAGGTAAGTAAGAACAGAAGCTGTGAAGTGTGTGACTGGTAGTAAAATAATATTGAATGATATTAGAAATATTTTATTTATTGATAATTGTATTTGTAATTTGTAGGTTATACCTTCTGTTAGTATACTCTCCAGGACTTTCGGCCCTAAACTGCTTTTATAAAGGAGGTAATTAGTTTGTGCTTTCGGCAGCTTAAAGAAAATCGATGATCTAAATACAGTGGGTTAAGATGGAGATGTAACTATTTGATGGACTATACTAGGTAAGTCTAGTAAATACTGAGTAATAAAATAATATTGAACAATGTTAAAAATATTTTATTTACTGAAAACTGTATTTATAATTCGTAGGTTATACCGTCTGTTATGTCTATATGTATAATATACTCTCCAGGACTGTCAGCCATGAATAAATGTAATTGTTGTTGTGCATAATTTGTGAACAATTTACATATTTGTTTAATTTTTAAATTTTGAATAAAAATTTTGTAATACCATGTATTTCTTTTTCATACACGTGTACATGTCATCCCTGTCATAAGAAGTATAGAAAATACGTTTGCTTCAGCAATAAGTAATATATAATAAATGTATTTTTTATGTTCATGAAATAAATGAAACTTTAAATTATATTGTGGAAGTATGCAACCCATTCATCGCATGAACTTTGCCACCCGCCTGTATGGTGTCGTACCAGTCGTTTTGAAATTGCGTGTTGCCTATCATTTATCCTTATATAAATGAACCTTCTTCTTTTCTCTGTTTTGTGGTATTTTGTGTTCACACTAGTTGAACAGTTCAGCCCACAAATCATATGTTATATATAGATTATCGTTCAGCCTGAACTACAAAACATCAGTGAATTGAGTAAACTGTACCGAATGGCACAATTTTTTATTTTATTTATTAAAAATCCATGAAATTCTAAATCATCAGGGCATCAGCGCACCTTACGACGCGTTCCTATATTAAAACACAAACCTGCAAACCTGTCAAAATTGGGAGAGTGAATACTGAATAGCCCTTGATCTAGGAATATAGACAAATTGATAAAAGCTGGGCAAGTTGTTTTGCAGTTTAAAATCACGTGCAATATTTTACAAATTTTAATTAATGGAGATAATTATTTATTATTTTTAAATATATCTACTTCACTGAAGTTATCAACTCAACCCGGCTTTTCCCTCGTGTTTCATTGTCAAATTTAATAAAAAAAAAAATGGCGGAGCCTGGTTATAAGAGTCGTATCCAAAATTTCAAGAATAAAGGAAAGGATCAAGATGTAAGTTAGGGATTCATTATTTTTACATCATGAATAATTGGTTTCAATAAATTTGAGTGCTGCTCTAATAATATATCACGATTAAAATATAGATAGCACAGGTGATGAATAAAGGTCATGATGCACATGTCAAATTTCATTGTATAATATAGCGAGTTAATAAATAAATAATGTATTCTAGGAAATGCGAAGGAGACGGAATGAAGTCACTGTAGAACTTAGAAAAAATAAACGAGAAGAAACTCTACAAAAAAGGCGGAATGTACCAATTGTAGATTTGACAGACGAGGATGATGTTGAAAAATCTTTATCAAACACCAACTTGGAACAGCTTGTTCTCCAAGCAGCAGCTGATGATAACCCTCCTATGCAGTTAATGGCAGTTCAAACTGCTAGAAAATTGTTATCTTCAGAGAGAAATCCTCCAATAGATGTGCTTATATCTAGTGGAATTTTACCTATTCTTGTGAAGTGTTTAGAACGGCAAGATAATCCATCCTTACAATTTGAGGCAGCTTGGGCATTAACGAATATTGCTTCAGGAACATCTGCACAAACAAATAAAGTTGTATCAGCTGGTGCAGTACCACTGTTTTTAATGTTACTGCATTCTCCACATCAAAATGTTTGTGAACAAGCTGTATGGGCTCTTGGAAATATTATTGGTGATGGACCTGTGCTTAGAGACTATGTTATAGAATTGGGTGTAGTAGATCCGTTACTATCTTTTATCAAACCAGAAATACCTATATCATTTTTAAGAAATGTCACATGGGTTATTGTGAATCTCTGTAGAAACAAAGATCCACCTCCCCCAATACAAACAATAGAAGAATTATTACCAGCCTTGAATGCTCTTATTCATCACACAGACATAAATGTAAGTATGCTTTTGAAGTATTTTAAAATTAGACTCAAAACATTGTTAAATTAGAATTGATGTCTAGATCTATAAATTTTATTTACCTTTTTTAAACAAAGGGTGTAGGTTTGATAAAAAAAAGTTTTGTGTTTTGCCTCGACGCTATTATTTTGGAAGGATTTTAATCGACAAGAGGTTATAGTGGTGAAACGTTAAGTTTATTAATACTCAATAAAGATATTAAATTAGCTTAAGTTTAATGAAACTGAAAAGTATAGCTTTATATTGGCGATTGCCGTGATAGTTATTAATTTAAAACTGCTTTTTGCCTTTGAATTTGATTTAAAAAAATGCCAATATAACTATGAGAGTTTAAACATTACAGACTATATATTTTATTTCTTGTATGGTAACCAGTTCAAAATGACAGTTCATCTTTATATGGGACAGTTCCGAAAGAAATAATTATTTTCATAACCTCAGGATCGAACATTTGTTCTCGCCTTAGTTCAGCAGCAGTTTTTCCAGTTAACTCTACCATGGTAATCCACTTCTTGATCGAGCGGAATAAATGGACATAACATCAGCAATCTTATTGGTCTTTCCAGCAGTATAACTTATTTTAATGTTATAAGCCTGTAATTGCAAAGCCCATTTTACTAAGCGACGGCTGGTGATCCGTCCTAATGTGTACTTCAGAATATTCCAGATATCCTCTAAACTTATCACAAAATGTACTATCGCTAAAGCTTCACACTTTAAAGTAGAATAATTGCATTCAGCGGATGTTAACAGTCGACTTCTATACTCCACAGGTCTTTCATCATCACCTTCTTGAAGCAGAACAGCACCAATAGCGAAATCACTGGCATCCGTATTCAGAATGAAAGATTGATTTACATTAACTTGTCGCAAAACAGGAGCAATGGTTAGCACCTCTTTCAACCTTTTAAAAGATTCTTGTTGTGGCACACCTCATGATCATTTTACATCCTTTCTCAATAAATTGGTAAGAAGTCTATTTCAGAAAATCCAGGGATGAAACGTTGAAACCACGAACATGTTTGGATAAATGACTTCAACTGTTTCAAGTTGCGCGACACGGGCATTTCTGCAATAGTGGCAACCTTTTCAGAATTTGGAGCGATACCATTTTGCATAATCAAATGTCCTAAATACTTTATAGACGTACGTACAAACATACTTTTCTAACACGAGACGTAAATCTTTTAGATGTCCTTCGATAAAATAATTATGTCGTCCAGATAGTGTAACACTTGGGAAGTCCATTTTTAAATCTGTCCATTAAACGAGAAAACGTGGCAGGAGGCTTTTTAAGTCCATACGACATTTGTTTATATCGGAACATTCCAAAAGGAGTGACAAAAGCAGTTTTATTGCGATCACATGCACGCACACTTACTTGATGATATCCGGCCTTTAGGTCAATCGTAGACATGCAGTAGTCTTCTTCGCTGCATGAAGGAGGTCCTCTATAACCGGCATCGGGTATTTATCACTTATTGTGACTGTTCAATCGACGATAATCTCCACAAACTCTTACTTCACCGGTTTTCTTTGGCACCATTTCGCATTCTTCAATAATGTTATCCTCAAGTAATTTGTCTAATTCTTTCTTTAAAATTTCTTTTTTTGGTTCATGCAACCTATACGGAGGAACTGCAATGGGCTGTTGATTTTCTTTGACCTCTATGCAATGTTCAGCATAGGGCGTAGGTTCTTCCCCTTGCTTAAACATATCAGGAAATTTAGAAAGTAGTGTTTCGAGGGATCTATGTTGATCATCAGTCAAACCAATACCTCGTCAGACCATAATTCTATGCTACAACTATTCATAGATTTTGAAATATCAAGAAACTCATAAGTTCGTTGTGGTTCATTTTTAAAATACCATACACCTGATGGCACATCAACGACTATATCAGTGGCCTTTATAAAATCTGTACCCAATAAAGTCCTATTATCAGCCTCTGTGTACAATACTACGAACTTTGTACAGACTACGTTGTAAGATAGTGGCATCAACAGTGGTAAAAAATACTTTTGATGTTTGAGTACCATCAGCCAAGGTAAATGTACCATTTTCTGTAGTAAATTGGCAACTATCTTTTATTTTGTGATATAGATTACAACTCGTAATAGATTTTGTGGCTCCAGTATCGCTGAAAGCCCTACCATGCAATCCACAAATAGCGACTGTTACTACAGGACGATTATTGCGGTTATTAATGACAGCAGTATAAAATTCACTAATTTCCACAAATTATCATTACCATTTTTGACTTGCGTGGACGATTTTTAATTTTTCCATTTCAATATGGTGCAGTCGGAAACTTCGTGATCCAAAACTATACAATATATGCACTTTGTGACTCAGTGAGAGACTGTTCAATGCTACACGCACAAGTTAAAAGTTCATCAAATGTCTTTACACTATCGCCTGTCAGCCTTTCCCGAATTCGCTTATTGAGAAGCCTATATATCAGATTCAGTTTTATTTTTTCACTCAGTATATCAATTTCTGGGAGTTGAGCAAGCAACGTACGAGATTTTGCTACGAAAGGTTCAGCGAGTTCACTATTAGACTGTTCCTGTTTAAATAACTCGCAATATACTCGATACGGCAGTAATTTAACACTATATGCCGAATGAAGTGACTTCAGAGCATCAATACAACAAGTTACGGAAGGTTTTATCCCTTGCCAATATGTCGTGGCGGCACCAAACAATAACATTGGTAGTCCTTTTAAAGCAATTTCATCTGACACATTACTACAGTCTTTGTAAATGCAAAGACTGTAGTAAGTCTTTGTAAATGCAAACGGCATCGATAAATGCTTCCACATCAGAGCCATTCTCTCCATTAAAGCGGGCAGTACAACCAACAAAATTACCACTACTACGCGTAGGCAAAGAATTTTGAAAATACTGGTCGAATAACTAACTGGCTTTATTACATAATGCTCATTAACATACTTAATTGCTTGTCAGTTAAAGCATAAGAAGCTACAGAAGCCAGAGAGCTTCTACTTTGTTCTCTTTCATCCGTCATTATAAAATTTTGTGTACTTATTTGATTTACTACAGGCACAGACGAATTCTCGGCGGGAACTGTTTCTCTAACCTTAGCAACTTTTCTGTTTCTCAAATCATAGAACGCCATGGTGAAATAGAGATTTTCTGGAAATTTTTTTGGTCATGTTAAAAAAAAAGATGTGTTTCCAGCCATTTTAAATTTACAGCCTCTTCCCACTTTTTCGCCACACATTTATTTCCATCTGAGAGTCTGTCTGCATGGCACGGTAAACAAAACAGAATGAAACTAACCAATCTTTTTACTACCATTCAAATGGTGATTAGCTCCTCTGTCCTAAATTCTGTAAACACTATCAAAATATCTTTGTGCATAAGGTCTATATGTCTATGTACCTGTATCTTGATTATAATATAGTGACTGACAAAATATAAAGAAAACTTTTATTAAATTTTATATACAGCATTATAAACTGATTATCCAGACCTCGATGATTTAAATTTCTAAGTACGTTGTCTCCATTTCAAAATAGGCTGTGCCTAATATACACAACAATGAAATTCAGAATACATCACAAAAGAAAACAGTCTGTCAAGTCTGTTAGGCGACATATATTTCTTACTTCTATAACAACTAATATAATAATTATCTAACTAGTCACTACAAATAACAGTATCATTAAATTTAATTAGAAACCGTTCTAATATAGTCTATTATAGATCTCTTAAAGATAGCTACATTGTTTAAGTTTTTTTATATCATTTTACAGCTTGTTAAAGCTATCGAATCCTTTAAAAAATAAGGAATTCCAACATTTTTTTTTAACTAGTTTTATTTATATGAAATTGATTTCTCGATCTTGTTGAATTTTTTCATTTTTTACCAAAAATTTGTTTAAATATAAAGATTGAAGACCATTAACTATTTTATATATAAAAACCATGCTTAAATAGTACAATCGTTGTGCTACTGTTAACACATAATTAATATCATTAAAATAAAGCATATAAGGAAGTGGTCCCAAAACACTGCCTTGAGGCACCCCAAATTCGTTAGTTATCGCATTTGAAATGGATGAACCAATTCTAGTTACTTGTTTTCTTCTACTTAAATAATCATCAAACCATTTTAAAACGGTACCAGTCATACCAAAATACTGCAATTTTCTTAATAAATGTTTTCTATCTACAGTCTCAAAGACCCTTTTTAAATCCAAAAAAACTGTTACGATGTACTTATTTCCATCTATTTATATCTATCTAATTTCTTAATGTATACTGTAAAGCTCACAGGAGTGATGTTTTCTAAAACCTGATTGATTACCTATAAATAAATTATTTTCACTACAATATTCCATTACTCGAACGTATACAGCCAATTCTAACACTTTTTCCAAAGTTGGTAATGTATTGACAGGACGAAAATTACATGCCTCTATTGTGTTCTGAATTTTAGGGATTGGTATAACAGTACTAATCTTACATATCTCTGGAATTTACCTGTTTCTAAAGAAGTATTAATGTAGTGCAAAACTACATGACCAATCATAAAAGCATCTTTTAAAAATTTGGTATGACATATTCCCCCCTTGAATAACTTTATTTTCTAAAGAAAATATTATATTTCTCAGCTGAGTATAACTTACTTTTTTGTTAGGTTTAATTAATGATTTTAAATTTTTTCACATTTGTTTGGAATTGTTTTTGTTCAAATCAATTATATCCTCATAATACTTTCTTTGTTTTTTAACATGTTAACATATTGAGGGCTTCATAACAAAGGGGCATATGAACCAAATTACAATTTTTATAAAATCTTGGCAGATAGTCTGTCTGCTCTCCAGATCTATTAAATTAGAACATTTGTAGATGCAATTATTACATGCTTGATTTGGTTTTCTTGCTTGAACCTCCTTATTTCTAGTGTTTATGTATGCTTGCCCACTATTCCTTTTTTGTTTTTTAACATTTTGTTTCCATAATTCAGGTGCTTTCCCCTTTCTAGGACTTCGTTCTATAAAAATATATTGTAAGGCGATAATGAATAAAAATATTAGATACATACGTGGAATATTCACCTCATTTGATAAATCTTGAAGACCAGAAAAATGTTCTATTACTTCCAACATATTAGAACCTTGATCAGAACTGTTACAACTATCGGCCTCACTCTCAGATAAATTCTAATCAGGATCTTCATCCCAGGAAGCATAGAATTACAATTACATTTTCGTCATCACTATAATTGTTTTCATCAGATCTAACTTCATTGATACATCCTATAATAAGTTTGAATTTATTTAACCTCATAAAATAGCATAGGAAATTTTATATTATTATTACATTGTCCTAGGGCTAATTTCACCATAAGCATAGATCTATTCATTGTTTCTTAACTACTTGTTTGATATTATTACAAATGAGAACAGAATTCACACTAATTTAAAACTATATTCTGCGGTCGAAATTATAGAAAGTGACTCATCGCTAGCTTTTGGACTAGTAAGGGGGATGAAACGTGCCGGGAACGAAAATCCATTGGCGTGTCTACGTAAAAGGCAACAAGATATAGAAAATATTGAAAAAAGATAATAAAACATAACATCTAATATTTTCTACGGTTTGCTATAATCGGCATTTTGATCCATTTTAATTATTACAGCATTTTAAAACGTCCCAGTTGTGTTTTTCNAATTTTATCCAAAACTCTTTTTATCAAAAAAATTGCTTGATTTCAATTTTAATGCGATAAACATATTAAAATTTCATCGGCAAAAAAGTTAATAGCGTTATTTTGTACCACATAATTAATATAATTAAAATAAAGTATAAAAAGGAGTGGTCCCAAAACACTGCCTTGAGGCACCCCAAATTCGTTAATTCTAGTTACTTGTTTTGTTCTACTTAAATAATCATCAAAACATTTTAAAATAAATACCAGTCATTCCATAAAACTGCAATTTTCTAAATAAAAGTTTTCTATATATAGTCCCAAAAAAACTGTTACGATGTACTTATCTTCATCTAGTAACATTTTTCAATCTGTTAATGTATATTGTAAAGCTGTTTCACATATGATCGTATACAGCCAATTCTAACACTTTTTCCAAAGTTGGTAACATATTGACAGGGCGAAAATTACATGCCTCTATATTGTTCTGAATTTTAGGAATTGGTATAACAGTACTGATCTTAAATATATCTGGAAATTTTCCTGTTTCTAAGGAAGTATTAATGTAGTGCAAAACTACATCACCAATTGTGTCAAAAGTATGTTTTAAAAATTTGGCATGACATATATCCCCCTGAATAATTTTATTTTCTAAAGAAAATATTATATTTCTCAGCCGAGTATAACTTACTTTTTTTAAAAGTATTAAAAGAACAATTTAATTTAAAACAATTTTGTGATGATGACAATTGATCGCTATTTATTTTATTTGTTATCTTACCTATACTTTCATTGAAATGTTTTGCTATTTCACTTTCGTCTGTGTTTTCAAAAGGTATGTCATATGTATTAATGATTTTAAATTTTTCCACATTTGTTTGGAATTTTTTTGTTCAAATCAATTATATCCTCATAATACTTTCTTTGTTTTTTAACATGTTAAAATATTGATTTCTCTTTACCTTATAATGCTGCCATTTTGCATCTTTATTAAAATTATTACATCTATCTATAAGCTACATCCCTCTCCTTTGCTTTCCTCCTAAGTTCATAATCATAATATGGCACTTGATTTGCTTTCACTTTTACAGAATATACAGGGGCCAGAATATCAACAGTGATCTTAAATTTGCTTAAAATATCATCTAAAACATTATCAACCTCAACACAATCTAACGACCAGTTACAAGCGAAAAGTTTTAAATTTACATTCAACATATTGTTTTCATTTAAGTTTCTAACCAAAATTTGTTTTTCATGATTACATATATTATTCCTAAATATATTTATTGACACTACAGAGTGATCTGATATTTTTGGAATTTCGTAAACGTAAGCATCAACATTTTTGTGATTTGTTATTACAAAGTCTACTAAAGTTTTACTATTGTTTGTAATTCTAGTATAATTATCAACAAGTTGATCAACTCTATATATAAAACAAATATTTGTTTTATCTTTTTACTGTAAAAAGTATCACCTTTGTAATCAATATTAAAATCTCCAACGAACAAACATTTCTTATAACAAAAATAATTATCATGTACTTCTTCCATCTTCTCCAAAAACACAGCATCACTAGAACTAGGTGAATGGTACACTCCGCCAAGAGTCCATATTTGTTCTGAAATTTTTACTTCAACAAACTGGAACCAATAATTTCCATACTTTTTTTTGAAATCATAATCGATGCCTAATTTAATGAATATTAAAACACTCCCTGTGTGTCTGTCATCGGACTAAATTATAATTGTTCATATATGTAATTCAAAATCCAGTATGTCTTCAGTAGTTCTGGTTTCACTCAATATTGTAATGGATGAATTATAATAGACAATTTGGTTTATAATACTCGATTTATTTGCTATGAAGCTTTGACTATTTACATAAATTATATCTTGATTCAATTGAATGTAGCACTTAGATATTCTTTCTTCTTGCATAAAATCAACTAGTTTTTTGAATGGGTTATATCCTTTTTATTAACAATTGTTGGTTTATTGTTTATATTCTTTTATAAACTCATTTTGTTTTGGTAATTAAATGTCTTTTCATTAGCGTCATGTTCCTCAATTCATTATCATTATTTATTTTTTGCTCACTAATTTGCAAACAACATGATAATAAAAAAAGATATCGAACCCTTTTTGGCGTCAAAATGTAGCTATTTTTATGCTCTTCAAACTAACTTATAAAAAGTTTTATCCTGCTATTTCACTTTTTAAGAATACATGAAACAACCTAAACTTGGATAAACAGCACCAAATAATAAAGAACACTGTTGTAAGAAATTTAAATTTTCAATTTTTTGTGTTGAATATGTAAAGAAAACTATAGCATTGTATTTAAAATTTTTGAGAAAAATCCATAAAACGTCATCTATAGGTTTCCATATTGAGGTAAATGACATTACGCATTCTCCATGAGATAAAACATGAAAAGACCTTTCCAACGAGGTATAACACTATGGGCTTTTGATGAGCCAATCCTTTAAAAAATGCATTTTTCCAATCAAACATTAGGGCCCCAACCTTTCTGTAGATATATAGAAGAAATTGTCAATAACAAAAGTTATGCCCAATTAATATGGCTATCCATATTTGTACTATTTAATATACCTGAATAGGAAACATTTTTGAGAAAAA
This sequence comes from Anoplophora glabripennis, assembly GCF_000390285.2. NCBI lineage: Eukaryota > Metazoa > Arthropoda > Insecta > Coleoptera > Cerambycidae > Anoplophora > Anoplophora glabripennis. The sequence continues at coordinate 36,106 of NW_019417503.1, read as the reverse complement.
TTCAACTCTACGTTTTGGTAAGTAGATTGCGCCCCCTAGCGGCCGAGCTACGAACTTGAAAACTATTTCCAGCGATTTCTCTTAGTTGATTTATTTTTTTCCCGAAGTTCTAGGGTCTATACTTTTCCTAATATCGTACCTCGCCGACCTTAGTGGGACACCCTGTATGGTTGAAATGTACATTATATTTTATTTTTTAGATATTGGTTGATACAGTGTGGGCTTTAAGCTATCTGACAGATGGAGGCAATGAACAGATTCAAATGGTTATAGACAGTGGAGTAGTACCAAAATTAATACCCTTACTAAGTCACAAGGAAGTAAAAGTTCAGACAGCCGCTCTTAGAGCAGTAGGTAACATAGTTACTGGAACAGATGAACAGACTCAGGTTGTTTTAAATTGTGATGCGCTGTCTCATTTTCCTGCACTTTTAACTCATCCCAAGGAGAAAATTTGTAAAGAAGCTGTATGGTTTTTGTCTAATATTACTGCTGGAAATCAGATGCAAGTTCAGGCTGTTATAGATGCTGGTAAGTTAAAAAATTGATTATTTCTTCCCGAGTAGTATTTTCAAACTGCTTGAAAACAACTAATTATTTCATTATTTTAATATATAGAAATACTAAAACCTCATTTATCTGGCCCTAATGGTACCAGTTCCAAATAAATTAAAAAGTTGTTAATGCACAGTATTAAAATCACATTAAATGACCGAAGGTCATATAATGTGAATTTAATCTTTTATTAATTAAGTAAAATGACTTTTCTTTGAATAATCAGCATAAAACTAAACTTTATTTGTGCATTGACAGATGACACAAATTAATAGTTTTGATTTTAAATTTAAATAAATCTTTTGAGATGTGTTGAACACCCCCACTCAACGTCTTTAAAAAATACCTACATTTTTTAACAATTTGTTACGTTTATTCATTGACTTGATTAACCCAGATATAAAGAAATTAGGAAAGCGAAGAGAGACTCATGGAGGAAGTTCTGTGAGGATATTGACAGTGTCCACAGTGTGCTAAACTCCAGAGACTTCTCTCTAAGAATGGACATACGAAACTCGGGTCTCTTAAAGCACCGAGTGGGGAATATACTAAAACTGGAAGGGAGACATTGGAATTACTTCGAAATACTCACTTTCCAGGCTCCAGGTTATTAAATCATGGAGATGAATATGACTGGGATCACCAGCAGAGGGTAACGACCGGGTCTCGACAGAACTGGGAGGTTGCCAAGACGGTGGTGAGTCAGTCACGAATAAGATGGGCAGTAAGTTCTTTTGACCCATTTAAATCACCAGGAGCCGATGGAATCCTACCTGTACTGTTACAGCAGGGGGTGGACTGTCTAGCCCCGGTTTTAATTCACGTCTTCAGAGCCAGCATTGCACTTGGTTATATACCGCTGGCATGGAGATCGACGAATGTGGCGTTTATTCCTAAACCAGGGCGTCCATCGTATGCCCAGGCAAAGGCATATCGCCCGATAAGTTTAACATCTTTCCTCCTGAAAACGTTGGAGAGAATAGTTGATAGGCATATAAGGGACGGGGTGTTGGAGGCAAATCCTCTACACAGGTACCAATACGCCTATCAGGCAGGCAGATCAGTCGACACAGCCCTTCATGGCCTAGTCTCTAGGATAGGGAGGGCGATGGATGACAAAGATCTAGCTTTGGCAGCTTTTTTAGATATTGAAGGGGCATTTGATAATACACCTTTCGAATCTATTAATTTGGCAGTTCGCAACAGGGGCCTTGATGATACTTTGTGTCGTTGGATAGATACCATGTTAAGAAACCGGACAGTAACAGCTACCCTTTCGGGAGAGACATCCAGGTGTAAGGTAGGCCGGGGCTGCCCCCAGGGAGGCGTACTGTCTCCCCTGTTATGGGGATTAGTGGTGGACGGCGCACTGGAGGGCCTTAATCGCTAGGGATTTTATACACAAGGCTATGCGGACGACTTAGTCGTTCTCATAGTCGGGAAACATAATATTATCGTTTCAGAACTCATGAAAGATGCTTTGAAATGGATAGATGACTGGTGTAAGGGGCAGGCACTGTCAGTAAACTCTGACAAAACGGTCGTAGTACCCTTCACCAGGAGAAGAAATTTAACTGGACTCTCTGAACCTATAATAGGGGAGAGGGGCATTACACTTTCCAGGGAAGTAAAATATCTAGGAGTGATACTGGATAATAAGCTTACCTGGAATGCGCACTTGGAAAAAGTGGTGAGTAAGGCGAAGCAGACATTGTGTGTATGCCGTCGCCTTATTGGGAAAACCTGGGGACTGAAACCAAAGATGTCACACTGGTTGTATACGTCAATAGTAAGACCCAGGATTCTTTACAGCGCTGTGGTATGGTGGCAGAAAACACAACAGACCACAGCGAGGGAAAAACTGAATAGAATTCAGACATTGGCCCGTTTAGGTATAACGGGGGCGATGGCATCGACCCCGACAGCTGCACTAGAAGTCATGCTAAATCTGCCACCGCTGCATATAGTGGTGGAAAGAGAAGCGCGGCTAGCAGCATATCGACTCAGGAATAACAATGACTGGAGGGGTGGTTCCCACTCCAGGATCATAGACACATCTATGTCGGAACCAACTCTTGGGATGGTATCCGACAAGATGGTCCCAAGGTTTCACTTCCACAAGCCATTTGAGACTCGAATAGAGGATCAAAGCAAGTGGGAGGAAAGGTTTAATACCCTGGAAAGGTGGAGCCTAGTATGGTTTACAGATGGCTCCAAAATGACCAGAGGGACGGGTGCAGGAATATATGGACTCGGACCCAGATGGAGTGCAAGCTACAGTCTGGGGGAGTTCCCTACTGTATTCCAAGCAGAAATCTTCACGATAATGGCGTGTCTGGCAGAGAATATACGTAGAGGTTATAGACGTAAACTCATATATATATTCTCTGATAGTCAAGCAGCAATTAAAGCTTTAGCCGCACACAAGGTAAGTTCAAAACTGGTGTGGGACTGTTTACAAATGCTGACTGAACTGGCCACCAACAATACAGTCAGACTGTGTTGGGTGCCAGGGCACAAAGGCATTTGTGGAAATGAGAAAGCTAGGAAGGGATCCGAGACAATGTTCATTGGCCCGGAGCCCTTCTGTGGCACATCTCCCAGTGTGGTCAGGTGGGCTCTGGGTAAATGGACAGAGACAGAACATAGGAAATACTGGACTTCAAGGCCAGGACATAGCCATTCTAAGGAGCTTATGGAGTATCCTTCGAAGGGAAGAGCGAATGAGCTACTGAGCTTGAATAGAATCCGGCTCAGGAGAGTGACAGGACTCATAACGGGACACTGTCACTTTAGGAAACATCTACACAAGCTAAAGCTTGTAGACAGTCCGGTCTGCCGAGGATGTGAATCAGCGGATGAAACTTCTCTGCATATCCTGGGAGAGTGCCCGGGATTTGCACGTAGCAGAATGGCGCTCCTTGGGAGACCCTATTTGGAACCCAAGGAACTGAGAGAAGTGTCAGCAAGGAAGCTTTTGGACTTTGTAAAAAGGACAAATCTACTTGCTGAATAGGACTAGTAGTGGGACGCACAATAGGCCTAATTAGGCCGCAGTGCTATGGGACTTTTAAAGGACCAACCACTAGAAGATGAAGATGAAGATGATTAACCCAGATATCATTTTGCCGAAAATTTTTTTCGAGTAATATTCGCCAAAAATAAGAATATGCATTCTTTCCCTTTACAAATAAAGGGTGAGTTGTCCAAAATTTTGCCTAGTTAATTTTACAAAAACAGGTGTTCTTTTAAAAGGACAGTGGCAAAATAAATGACTACTGATTTAAAGCCTCGATACTGCACAAATTGGTACCTATTACTAAAATAGGATTTAAACAGAGTTAATAGAGCAGGGGATATACCATATGACACCAATTTCAAAGTTAATAAATTATGATCAAGCCGATCGAAAGCTTTGGAAAAGTCAGTATACACAACATCAACCTGACTTCCTGCATCCAAAGCTTCAGCAATAAATTGGGTTTTCTCAACTAGATTTGTAGTTGAACGACCACTCATAAATCCATGTTGGTACGGAGATATATATTTTTCAATATGAAAATAAAGTCGATTGTGTAAAATTATTTCTAGAACTTTTGAAAAGTTACTTATAATAGCTATGGGCCGATAATTAGTTATGTCGTTTTTAGCCCCTTTTTTATAAACTGGGCATATTTGCGACTCTTTCGATACTTGTGGATATTCTTTATACTTAATTATAGAATTGAATATGATTTTTAAAGGTTTTGCAAAAATTGTTTTACAGTCTTATTAAAAATGCAGGAATTAAATCAGGCCCTATTGTAAAATTACCCTTCATTCTCTTAATTGCATTTATTATGTCATCTTTGGTAACCTCAAAAACACAAAGAGTATTAGAGCCAACAGAGGGCAATGTGGGCGAACAACTAACATTGTGACTAGTAAATATGCAGCGAGTTTGCTTCTCTTGGTACACCACAAGATGATCTATTCCATCGTACTTTAAAAAGGAATGAGCTTCTTTAGGAAATTTGCTAGACCTCCTTAGTGATATTTTCTTGAATGTTTCCAATATTCCTACTGCTACAGACTTTCTAAAACAGGTCAACCATCTTTCCACCATTTATTTTATAAATACGCCAATCGTTTTGGTCAGCCATATCCACAAAATGACTTAGGAGAAAGTACCACATTTTCCCTTGAATAGATACTCTATATAAGCTGATATTTTGATCAGCACGATATTTTCATTATTTATTAGTTGTATGGGGCTGTTGAATATCTTCTTTTTCTGAGAAAATATCCTTACCTGAGATGTTGAAAGAACTTTCATTTTATTTGACGCTATGTTTACAATATTGTTATCATGCCATTTGCATATGATAATTTCATTGCTTTCTGTCGAAGCGAAGTCAAAGCTACCTCGAGGTTCCTTTTTCATTTTCTGAGATGACATAATTGGGCAGTCTTTGAGAATGCGGTTTTCACGGATTGCTCCTGAAGATTTTTTATTAAGAAAATAAGATATTTTGTAATTGTTGGCATCTTTCAGGCATTTCTGCCTTTTCTCCAATTACGTAAGGATTTAGATTTATTTGTAATATATTTTGACATATCGAACATTGATATAGTCCAAAATGGGTATAAGTATTTCAACTAAATCACACAAATTAGACCGTGTGAGGCCAATTACTCATGGACAATGTTATATGGTAGGTCGTGACAGGTAGTAATGTCATGATAACATTGTTATTGTTTGAAAGTTTGTATTATTATTTAATTAAAATGGGTTACACAGAAATAGAAAATTGAAATATTATTAGGAATTAAAATAAAGTATGGAGAATATCTTTACTACTCTATTTTAATTCCTATAATATTTAAATTTTCTACTTCTGTGTGACCCATTTTAATTAAATAATAATACAAACTGTCAAACAATAACAATGTTGTCATAATATTACCTGCCACTCTCACGGCCATATAACGTTGTCCATGAGTAAATAGGCCTCACACGGTCTAATTACTGAGATTTAGTTAAAATACTTATACCCATTTTGGACTGTAACAATGTTCGATATGTCAAAATATATTACAAATAAATCTAAATCCTTACGTAATTGGAGAAAAGACAGAAGTACCTGAAAGATGTCCAACAATTACAAAATATCTTATTTTCTTAATAAAAACCTTCTTTTCGTTTTTTAATATTATATCGCTTATTGTTAGGGATGGACCCAACAAACCATATATGACTGTGCTCGGCAGGGAACGTTCTATCCAAATATGTAAAAATATAAATTAATCCATCCATTTAAATTAACAAAGTTAACATCCGCGGCCATTTTGTTTGAACTTCATTTGTTTTTCTACCATCATTTTCGAAAAATTCATAAAAGATCGTGCAACTTTTGTATATCACAATTTTTATAACTCTTAAAACAAAAAAGTTAAGGGGGGGGGGTCAAAATATAGTGAATTACCCTGTACAATAATATGTGAACAACTCAAAATATATTTTATTAAAAGAATTTTTGTATATTTGGCATATAAATAACAAACAGTCGGGCGTAAGCAACATGTTTTTATAGTAAAATGCATTTAACATAGATGTAGCAAATTATTTATACCTACAATATTATTCGTTTAATACCAAGAACTCGCCGTGTGTCTTACTAATACTAATCCTCAGTAGGTATTACAAATTTTTTCTTTACATAATGTTATATTTTAATAGTACCGAATTATTTTAAAAGATAAGGAAATTTAAGAATTTAACGTGACAATGTTTCTCGCTTGTAGTGGACTTTACCCTATTCAAACATATTGGTTAGAGTATAGGTTGCTGTTAGATGAATGCAAAGTATCCACAAAAACCTATTAGTTGATAGTATATGAGTAACTTTTCAGGGGTTATGTTTATAAAACAATACTATTTTGACCCAAAACTAACCCATTTCCCTAATATTTTCATATAAATAGACGTTAGTAATTGATTTTGCCACCGTCCTTTTAAAATAACGCCATTAAAAACTTAAACTAGAACTAAAATTCTAACTCTTTTCAAACAGTATATGTTATTAGTAGTCCAAGCATTCTGTCATGGATTAATGTTAAATTTGCAGAAATTATTACCTGGACAAAAAAAATATTAAAATTAAATTTTAAATTGAGTTTCTTGTTCTTCAAACTCGATCCAACATGGCGAACATGGTTAAAAAAAATCGCAAAGTTGAAAAAAAAACGGTTTTTCTAAAATAACTAAAAAAATATAGCACGGATTGAAAAATTTTAAATGATAAAGTTGTAGGTTTTAAAAAGATCTATCAATTGATTTTTTGAAAGTATCGATTGCTTTGTTACTTTTCGAGATATATCGAAAAAACCGTTAAAAATCTTCTTTTTTCTCTTCTTCTATAACTCGTTTACATTTACGTGCCCATATTTGCTATTTACTGCAAGCATAGCCCGCGGCAAGCCAAAAAAGTACATTTTTGAAAAATTTAAAAATATTAATTATTTTTCGAGATATATCGATTTTTTGAAAAAAAGGCGCTCTCGAAAATTGGCTAGATCTTCTCAGCGGATAGCCCTACAGTAACGATTTTCG
>NW_019417503.1:0-27090 GCF_000390285.2 Anoplophora glabripennis | reverse complement strand
ACGCAAATCTTTTTTTAACACTGTGTGGCAGGTACCGACTGATACTCCCACCATTTGTGATAAAACACGTACAGAAGTTCTTGGCGCATTTTCCATTATTTGTTGGACATTTTCTTTTAATTCTTCAGTCCGCTTTTTAGGTCGGCCGCTTCCTTCTTTTCTTGTTACACTGCCCGTTTCACGAAAAACATTAACACAACGCTGAACTGCACTTTGAAAAATTTTGTACTCAACAACGCCGGGAAATTGATTTTGAAATTCTATGAAACATTCCTCAATAGAATACTTCCATATTCCATCAATCTTGCGTCCATTTCTAAAGTAGGACTCTATGATAAACACTTTTTGTTCTTGAGAAAACACCATTTTAAACGCTTTTTAAAACGAAAATATTCAAATTGATAGCGGCGATATAGCGCTTTGACAGATGACGTTTAAGTTCATTTGCAATACGCTACGCCCTACGTCCAAATTTTCAGAACCAACTTGACCACGTTTTTATTTGAACGCTTGTTATATTGATGCATGCATGCTAAAATTAATGTAGATTGTATGTTACTGAGATATTAAATATAATTTATCTTACTTTGAGCAAGCCATGTTCTTCTATATTTGCAATGCTTCACTTTGGAGACCTGTTTATTAAAACACATGGGTTGAATGTAAACACCAATGTCTAAATTCTAACTCTAATGATATACAAATAAAGCCATCTGTTTTTTAGTATCACAACTAATTTAATATAGGAATCTTTTAAGATGTCTTTTAAAAGAACAGCGGCAAAATATGTTGTTACTATCATTTTGGCATTTGGCTTCAGCTGGGTTAAGACAGCAGGCATTTCATCTATCGACAAACGTTTCAGTTTCATTAATTTATCAGAAATAACTTGCCTGACACATTACATTAAAACACTGATTAATGTACAGAATAATACACAATTTAACTCTTGTTAATTCATATCACAAATTCTTTAAATAAATACTCTTGCTGCTTGATTCTATTGCCAAAAATAAGAATATTTTTCCATATAAATTTAGGTCGAGAATTGCTTCCTAAGGGAGCTACGCCCCCCTAAATTGGGGGCTCAAAAAAAATTTTTTTTTTTTTAATATTTCCAAAACGGAATCCAGTGATAAATTATTGGGTACTAATTATGAGACACCTGTATATTCAGCTTTGTTTTTTCGTTTAGTATTAAAACAGGGTGTTTGGAAATTACGTGTACAATGGGAGATCACAGACTCCTTGACTCAAAATAAGTAGATTGAGCCCAATTTACCTATTTCCAAAATTGCTCCATTTAACCGCTAGAGGACGCCAAAATCCGACAAAAATTTTTGTTTATTCTGAATATCTCGAAAACGACTATCAATTTTGACTGTGAATGTGTTTTAAAGTTATTTAGAATCATTTTCAATCCCTACAAATATAAAAAAATCAGATACCGAACAAATATAACCACATATTTTTATTTCCCTGTACAATAATCCCAATTTTTTTTGTCACTAGCTGACTTTATTTAGAAACTTTTTTTACTCTGGCAAAATTTTGATCAGATGAGTAGTTTAGGCAGAAAAAATTAATTTTCGTAAGTCTGCGTCATAATTCATTGTGCAACAAATAACAAAATAAGTATCTATCAGAAGCTGGCTGTGACTTTTTAAGTGTTAGTTATGTCAAATCAGCTATTGAAATTAGTTTTTGTTTAGTGTTCTTGTTCAATTACTTAGTTTGCTTTATATCTTAATTTATTTGTTGTTGTTGTATTTGTTGTTGCTTACTGTTTTCTCAATTTTTATACTTCGTGATGGATACTTATACGTATTACAAATGAGTAGATATGCTTTTGGTGTATTGGATTTGTCAAAACAATGGCCGTGAAAGTGCTAGAGTTTACAGGGGAAGATTTCCTCATCAGCGAGTGCCGAATCATAAAACTTTTGCCAGAATTGAAAGGCCACTTCTCGAATTTGGAACTTTTCAGCGAAGGATTGAGGGTCAAGGGCGTCAGCGTACCACAAGAACTCCAGAGGTGGAATAACAAATTCTAAATAAGATAAAAGATAACCCAAAAATTTTATACAAAATCAGAGGGCCTATGATGTCAACTTTAGTAAAAATATTTTATTTACTGACGAAGCCTTCTTCACTAGGTCAGGAATAGTCAACACCGATAACCAACACATTTATGCAGATGAAAATCCACACTCTACTCAAATACGGCATTTTCAGCATGATTTTAGAGTAAACGTGTGGGTGGGAATTACTGATAATTTTATTATTGTCCTATTGTGTTTCCTCATTGGTTAAATGGGGACAACTATTTAAACTTTTTACAACAAGTATTACCTGGACGATTTACCCTTACTACTTCGTCACAACATGTGCTTCATGCACGTTGGAGCACCTCCCCACTTTACAATACTCGTCTGTCAATATTTGCAAGATCGGTATCCTAACAAGTGGATTGGAAGGCGAGACGATGCTCCTATAAAATGGCCACTTCGAGCACCGGACTTAACCCCATGCGATTATTAAGTGGGGTGCATTGAAAACACAAGTTTATGCATCCACTGTTAATAATGAAGAGGAACCATGCAGAGGCTTCATTACAATTTCGTAAAACAGGTTAATTATTACATACATGAAAACAGTGGTCACTTTGAACATTTACTCTAAATGTTTTGTTTTTTTTTTGTTTGACAACCTTGTATTATTTGTTAAATGAAACATAAATCAGAACCTTGAGCCTCTTTCTCTCAACCGTGCATGTTTTTTTACAGTTGTGATAGTCATTTTGGAGGTAACACATAATTATTATAATTATTATTTAGTAAGCTGTTATTGGAATTAATAAAAAGGTAGTAGGCAGAGGGTTGGTTTAATCATTATTTAAAAGGCCAGCAAATAGCTGAGTTTAGTATCACAGGACCTGCGATCTGTATGCAGATATTCCTGTTTTAAGCCAAGAGAAGACTAATCAGAATTTGATTAGAAGGTACAGACGTGAATAAAGCGAAGATATGACAAGAAAACATTTTGTGCTGAAGAAAAAACCTTCTAAATTTTCAAATTGTATCGTTATCGGTCATAATTAAAGTTTAAGCTTGGTGAAACTGTTGTTTTGTTATTCTTTTTAATTATATGGACAAAAGTATCTGAAGATTTCTAAATATTAACTACTTATAAAGAAAGAACCTCTCAGTTTATCCTCAAAATATCATAGTCAACTTCTGGTACCTACTTCGTTATTTGTTGCACAATGAATTATTATGCAGACTTACGAAAATATACTACTCATCTGATCAAAATTTTGCTAGAGTAAAAAAAGTTTCTAAATAAAGTCAGCTAGTGACAAAAAAAATTGGGAGTTATTGTACAGGGGAATAAAAAAAAATATGTGGTTATATTTGTACGGTCAACCTGTTTCTCCTACTTCTGACAAAAAAATCTAGTGTGGATTCTATAAGATTCAAGTAATTTTTTAATATACTTTTCCTAACATTGAGACAGTGTCATTCGCCCTATCTACATTGATTTCCATGCCCAAATGTTGTTTTACTCTACGTGGTGTCCTGAAATTCATGCAACAAAATTTGGTCACAGATTCTTAAGACAAATTTAGGGGACCCGTATTTTTTATTTTTGCCAAGTGGTCCCCTCTTTCGGAGTTACAGCCCCCTGAAGTCCGCCCCTGAGAATAACCTTTTTTTTTATCTCAGAACCCTGTTGTACGAGAATCACTAAATTTGGTACACAGGGGTTTTATGACATGTGGAATCTGAGGGTACTACGTTTTTTTGGCAGGTAACCTCCTTAAGACAATTTTTTGTAGGCCCCCTTGTCTTTGGAGCCAAAAAATTTGGTCGCATATTTAAATTTCTAAAAAATTATCAGTCCACTAAAAAGCCATTAAATTTAGAAACTTTTTGTTACTTTATACTTTTTTCATAAAACGCAATGTTTTCGAGAAAAATGTCAAAATGTGATCGAATGCATTTCGTGATTCGCCATTTTCCTCAAAAACATTGCGTTTTATGAAACAAATATCACGAGACAAAAAAGGTTCTAAATTCAATGGACTTCTAGCTAACTAATAATTTTTAAAAAAATCAAATTTGCGACTAAATTTTTCTGGTTCCAAAGACAAGGGGGCCCACGAAAAAGTGTCTTAAGGGGGTTTCTCGCCAAAAAGCATAGCACTGTGAGATTCCACATGTCATAAAACCCCTGTGTACCAAATTTAGTGGTTGAGTAGTTGAGATATAAAAAAGACTTCTTAGGGGCAATTTCAGGGGGCTGTAACTCCGAAAGAGGGGGCCAGTTGGCAAAAAGAAAAAATATGGGTCTCTTAAATTTGTCTTAAGAATCTATGACCAAATTTTGTTACATGAATTTCGGGACACCCTGTATTTAAGTCTTTGATTTTAAATTTGGCACTTTAAACTCTCTCTTGAAAAAATTGGTTTCTACCAAATTATTTGAAAAGACGAAGAAACCTTTAACATACAATGCACCTAGCTGTAGTGACATCATCATGATTTTTTATAAATAGCCTAAATTTTTTTATAGCCTAAACCGAGTAAAGTAATATTTACACTTTCATTCCACGCCCTGGAAGATTGTTTTAAGTTATAAACAGCTTGTCTTAATTTAGAACCCTTATTTTTGTCTGGAGTAGAACAATTAAACCATTCGAAATTTTATGTATTTTCATTTTGGAAAAACCATTAAGGAAAGCTGTTTTTATATCTAGATGGATAGTATCTAATTCTGGTTTTATAGGCAATGCCATGAGAAATCTCAGAGTCGAATAATGAACTACTCGTGAGATGGTCTCACCATTGTCCACACCGAGCCTTTGTGTGAAGCACTAATTGTACTTTGTACCTCACTATATCATCAGTAGACACTTTTTTCTTCAACACTTACTGCCGATGATGGATATTTCCTCCGATAGACTTTGTAACTCTTATGCTTTATTGTTCTCAAGAAACTGCAGATTTTCTTGAATTGCATTGCTTTCGTTTCTCTGAAGCTGGTCCCAAAAGGGTTCTTTCATAGTTAACAGCTTGTCAAAACCACTGATTAGAACACATAAAACTCCTATAATCTTCAAAATTTGATGTGTATTGGTCCTCTGCTGTTATTCCTAAGAAATCCAGTTTCTTCAATAGGTACCTTTTTGTTGTATCACTATACCTCACAGTAATTTTTTTTACTTATCCCATGACTGCTTCAGCTCAAAGTTTTTTTCCAATCTTGCATCAAATAATAGCTTCTGGATTTGTAGTTTGATGAATTATCCTATATTTTTTTTTAAACATTAAAATTATATTAATATTGTTATGTACAGAATCTCCACCATTGTCGGTTCTAAATATTTTTATATGTATGTTACTTTGATTTTTTGTCATATTTTTGAATTGCAAATTTGCCCAACACTTCATCTTTACTTTTCAAAGTAGACAAATGCCATTCTGCTGAAGTTATTTTCTAGAATTAGAAAATACTTAACCAATGAATCTTTGTAGAAATGAAAAACTTGTTTGTTTACCTTCTTGGCATATGATGCAATTATATCTATAGTTTATTTATGAAAATAGGAATGACAAGGACAAAAAGAGGCTGTAAATGTTTTTATAAAGACATTTCAAAGTTTCTGACATACATCTAAAATGATGCTTATTTATTTGACTCCTATTGAATATAAAAAGTTGCAAATTTGAGTTCGGTGTAATACTGGCAAAACAGTGTGCAGTAGTTGATATATGCTAACGGTAAATGCTAGAGTAATGTTAGGAGCTTTCAACAAATTTTCTTTTAAAAAATCAGGTATATTTATTAGTGCTGGTAACTGAAATCGGTTTTTTGGATAGTCGGTTAACCGGTTTCGGATAATTAGGATTTTTACGAAATCCGAAAACCGGTTATTCGGTTATTCAATTCTTCAAATATCCGATTATTCAAATAACCAATTATTTTCAAATAACCGATTATTCGATAATCACTTCCTTTTTTTTTTCAGACATCGATTTGTCCGATTGCAATTGACTTTTTTTTTGTAGATCGATTTCTTCGTAAACAAATTTGACTTCCAAATTTTTGTAAACCTATTTTTTTTTAGACATCAATTTCTCCAGGTCTGTCTTTGTAAAGCATCGATTTTCAGATGTCCGGTTTTGGCTATTCAAGTAACGGGTTATTCGAATAACCGGTTTTAGCAACTATTCGACTAACCGGTTTTATCTGAAATCGGTTTTTACGGAACCCGGTTAACCGATTTCACTTTTTCCGGTTTTTGCCAGCACTAATATTTATTTTATATTTGACGTTTTTATTCCTATTTTTTTCTCAAAAAAAAAGATAATTAAAGACAAAAGTGTTATTTTTCATTCAACCATCAATATCTCGGTAACCAATAGCCTTTCAAAAATCAAATTGAAGCTGAATAAATAAGCTAACTGACCTAAAATTGGAATTTTTTTTCTCAAGGTATTTCTTTTGATTGCTCAAAAAAATTTTTTGTCTAAAGATCTTGAAAATAGAGACTTAAAGCTTCAAAATGGTTTTTTATTATTATCTCGATACGACCATTTTTCAGTGTGTACAGCCTTTCAAAATTACTAAAAAATTCATAAGAATTTTTTGTTCTCTTAATTTTTTCCATTAGTGTATTTAAAAATAATGTCTGTTGATAATACAATCTGGATCTAGTTTCATAAATCATAGACAGACCAGTTGTTAATGTAATTCTGTGAAAGGTAAAAGTAATTTAAAATTGGATCTACATTTCTGACTAGCCTCTGAGTGATATGAAAAAAAAATCTAATAGTAATGAACATTTTTGTTTAGGTTTACTACCAAAAATAATACACAATTTAAGTAAAGGAGACTTTCAAACACAAAAAGAAGCAGCTTGGGCAATAAGTAACCTTACTATAGGTGGCAATAAAGATCAAGTTGCTAGACTTATTCAGGAGGGAGTAATTCCACCTTTCTGTGATTTATTGAATTGCAAGGATGCCATGGTCATTCAAGTGGTCTTAGATGGAATTAACAATATGCTGAGAATGGCAGGACCACAAGTTGAACAGCTATGCACTATGATAGAAGAATGCAATGGTCTCGATAAAATTGAAGCATTACAGAATCACGACAATATTGAAATTTATAAATTAGCATATGATATAATTGAGCAATACTTCAGTGGTGACGTAAGTATTTTAATCTCGATTTTAATTTTATACATTTTTATGCTATTAATGCAGTGGCAATATCTGTGCTTTCACATTTTTATGTGAGCAAGAAAAAATGCAGAAATTGCTAACAGTTATATTACCTCAATAGTATTTCAACAGACTAGTGATTTTCCCAAATTTTCGTTTAATGTGTCATACAAATAAAATTTGAAAAATGAAAAAAATATATTTATTATTTGCACTTGCTGCAAGGTATCCCAATAATCCATGTACATAGAGCCGCTACAGATTCATGGGGTCAGAATAAGATGATTTATATAAGCTAACCTCAATTTAAAGTTTTTCAATGTAGCTCTTAGAAGGCATTAAAAATAGCAAAATGTTTTAGTATTTTTCAAATGACTAAAAAAAGTTTTATCTAATTTAATTTTAATTTGATAGCTGTTAGTCATTTATAGATGTAACGTTTTGACATAATAACCGAAGTAATTATGTTTACAGAAATGGTAAAAATATCCCCACATTTAAACAAATATACTCATTTTTTTTAAGGTGACAACTACAGTTCTTATTTAGTCAAGTGTTTTCACTCCTAAATTTTTTGTATTTCTAGTGCTTTTCACTTAATTATTTTATTAATTATCATTAATGCATTAATGCATTGTCATCAGAAATTTGATTTATTTGATAATAAAAATGAAATAATGCTTTGTGACTTATAGAAAATTTCTATGCTCCACAAAGGATTATCTAATTTTTATTATCAAATAAATCATTAGTGATGCTGATAAAATAATTAATTACACAAAAACTATTAATGAGACAAAAAAATTACGAGAAAATTTTAAAGAAAACTGTCATTATTGTAAAACATGAACAGAAGTTGTAAAGTCACCTGCAATAAAAATATAAACATATTTGCTTAAGCTCTGTATAAGAAAACATTCTTAAATCTGAAACAGGGTGTGCTCCATTTTTTACATGCCATTGTATGACAATTTGTATACAGAGTGTTTCAGTTTGGCAGTGGCGGCTTGCCAGGTGACGCAAGTGACACACCGCTTCACCTAAAATTTCCCTTTGGTTGTGCAATTTAAAATTATTTTTAATTTTATATAAATTTTATAATTTAGTTATAATTCTATATTGGCAATGTATTGTGTTTGATTGTTTTATACGCAGAAATAAACAGAATAGTTGCCCGGTGAGCGCCTTGTAAAAAAACATTGCCTTCGTTGAGCGTGAACATCAATCTCATACCATACCACATATAGTATATGCAAGTGACGCAGATTGAAATCAGTTTGTATCTGCTTCTCTTCATAGCATTATTTACAGCGGTTGTCATGGCAATGAGGCGACCAACATCGGAGTAAGCTACGGCGTGAGGGAACGAGTGACGCAGAAATTGAAGCAGCCCATCGCCTGGTGTATGATACGTCGCCCAGTGCACAATTATAACGGTTCTTTATTAATAATAGGCCCATTCAGTGATATATAATTTTAAACTTTTTCTTTCATTTTCTGATAGTATTTAACCACCTAAATATATCGTTAAAAAATTAGGTCAATAGGATTAATAATAAGTGATATATTTAATTCTGAATTTGTAAGACCCTTAAAAAGGTCAACACTGCGGGAGAACAGGTAATGACGTCACGATACCAACCACTCGGCGATCAAGTCGCAAGCAGTCGGAGAGATGTGTAGATATTTGCTATGCTTTTACCTATATTATATATCTATATTTTTAAGTGTATAAATAGAGTGTATAAGAGATATAGATTAAGTCTTCTTGAAATACATTTTTCACACAACATATTTATTATAAACATAGAACGACTTGGAATACCTAAATATTTTTTCGGATTTTTCTCAATGACGTAAATGGTTAGCTTTTCTACATTTTCTTTTGCGTTCCATTTTTGTACAAATGTACCCAACGTACTAGACTCGGTACTTGTGGATCTATGCGACGACGTGTATGTGCCAGTAGTACTTTGACTAGTATTTGAAGCAACTCAGAACCACCCTCGTTTTTCTTTGGTAGCCCATCTAGGGGGTTGTAAAATATTATTATTTAAATAAATTGCTTATAAGATCCCTCTCGCCACGTACTTCGAAATTTTTGTGGACGGGAACGTTTAGATGGAGGCTGGTTCTCAGTTGCTTACAGGTCCCTCTTGCCGACGTATTTCGAAATTTTTGTAAACGGATACGTTTAGATGGGGTAGACATTTTTTTTTCAGCATAAATTTGAAAATTCTGCTCTATATGTTTAAATAATAATATTTATAACCCCCTAGACGGGCAACCAAAGAAAAACGAGAGTGGTTCTTAACTGCTTATAGGTCCCTCTTGCCGACGTATTTCGAATTTTTTGTGAACACGAACATTTAGATGGGGTAGAATTTTTTCCGGCATAAAGTTGAAAATTGTGCTCCAAATGTTCAAATAATAATATTTTACAACCCCCATAGACGTGCAACCAAAGAAAAACGAAGGTGGTTTTGAGTTGCATACCGTGGCTGGAAAACACAAACTTTTAATTTTTCGGTAATGAAATAAATATTTTATTCGGAGTTGCTCCTGAGGTACTTTTGCAGCCTGGAACTATACAATATTTGTACAATCCTCGGTTTCGATCCATTTAGACATAAAAACAATGTTTAACGAAACTGCCAAACGAACCACACACCGTATGTATAACACAGAATGGGATGAGAGCGAGCATGAGCGCGAGCGCAAGCGGAATGCTCTGCCAGTCGCCCGTACCGGTATTATGACATCAGGCAATGGTTGCCCAACGTTTTTCCGCGCTCTGTTTTCATTAATTTATTTCACACATTTCTCGTTGAAATAAAAAATAGATTTTTGACATACTAACTAATTAAAGGGTAAACTTTTGGAATATGCAAAAAAAAATTCTGCTGAATGGGCCTATTGTTTTATACCAATAATTTGTAGAAATGTTTCGTATGTATAATCCAGTATGTATTTTATTGGAAATGTCATTTTCCATATTGAAAATTAAGGACAAAAGGATTTTTTAAATTGCGAGAGACATGTGCCTTCTCTCGATGTGGAAAAAAGGGGGAAGTCAAAAGACAAAGTGTACCATCAGAAGTTTCGAAATGAATGGTATTCGGAGTATAAATGGTTGTGTGGATGTATTTATTTAAAAAAACTGGGGCGTGTGGAATAAGGAGGGATTTAATAATTTTGAGAACGTCATGCGAGGCTGTCGTAACCATGAAGCTTCTTTGAAACATGAATGTTCAGTGTGCTTTAATGTTTGCAAGCGGAACTAATACTTCTATTTTTTATAAAATCTAAATGAAAATCCTTATCGCGGACATCAGCTTTTCGGTAATATTGTAAATGCAACTAAAAATTTCTAGATTCATTTAAATCCATTTGACCTAGAAAATTTAAAAATTTTCGCCTGCAGCGCTTTTTTTTTTTCTTTTTAGTCAGTGAATAAAGATGTTTCACCTATTCTGAATGTCACAAGCCACCGCTGCAGTTCGGGTGAATCAACCACAAATAGAACTCAATAAATAGTTGAGAATTGCCAATGACCCAATAATTGTATGAGATTCATTTTTGGATTTCATGGACAATTTTACATAAAAAAGGTATACTTGTTGAAAATCGGTAGGTATAGTGTATCGTTTTACCGAAAATCTTCTTGAATTGGAGACCGTTCTTTTGAAAGACTTGAATATTCATCCATTTTTTTACAAACACTAATATTTCAAATCTTAAAAATAAAATGACAGTTTCTGATGACAGATAAATCTATTATTGCTTTGTTGTTTATTCGTGGCAATCATTGTGTACGGAAACTGTAATGGACGCACAGCGCCGATTTAAAATTAGTATGTAGGTGTAATTCTTTAAAGAAATTATACGTCTAAAACAAACGGGCTGTTGAATGAGCAAGGATACCTAAAATTGCTTCAGAATGGCACAAATGAAATTTTAGAGAAGGCGCCATTGAATATGCTGTCCACCGTACTGTAGCACAAAAAAAAAATGAACTCAAAGGGGAAATTCACCACATTATGAATCCAATAAATAGTACACAAGGTATTATATTTATAATTTACCAGTTGTTTTGCCAATGTAGACATATATTTAATATTGTTTTGAATTCTAAGTTAATACTTGACATTATAATAATATTAATTTAAAATTTATTTCCTATCCTTAAGAAACTAAATTTCTTATCAGAACAGCCTCCTGTTCAACTGAGATTTTCGTTAAAATGATACACTGTACCGATTTTCAACAAGTATACCTTTTTTATGTAGAATTGTCCACGGAATCTAAAAATGAATGGAAATGATTATTCGATCATTGGCGTAGTTGGGGCAAACAAATCCCACTTTACTACCTATTCCTACGCCACTGACCTACAAAAATTTATAAATTTTACAGTAGTACATTATGCACATGTGTAAATGTTAAAACACTACACCAAATTTTAATCAATTTATTATAAGCATATCAAAGATTTCATAAATAATATGATTTAAAAATCAAACAATACGGCCCTGTACAGTGAAATTGGTGATACTTAGACACTTGCTTTATAACCAGTGGCGGCCCATGGGTTTGACTACAGGGGAGGCGCATTTTGAAGAGAGAACATACATGATAAGAGCTGCGGGCAGGCCCCCGCTTAGCGCCGCGCATTGCGTTTTGCAATGAATACTGTCAGTGTGTAGGTACATAACTTAGATACAATGCGAGAAGTAAAATTCCAACATGTGGGGCTGAAGTAGATAATATATTTTTCCCTAATTTGGAGAATCCCCAAAATCTTTCAAAAACATTGCCGTTCAATTCATAGCGAAACACTAAAACCATTTGAGTTTGTGACGAAATATCGGTTGTGTCATCACACATAATTGCAAGAAAAGAGCTGCCTACAATTTCTTGCAAAATATGTTCTCTGCATACTTCAAACATGAACTGTAATAGTTCATTCTGTATAGTTTTTGAAGTTCCTTAAAAAACATGGGCATCACTAAGATGTTTATCTTAAACAGGATCAATTTTTGCACTATAGTCTATCAGTTCTAAAAAACCCCTTTGTTTACCGAGTCACTTTTTTCATTATGTCCACAAAGAGGAAGGTTACATGTACCATATAGTTTTAAAATATCTATAATTTTTTAAAGAAACAATCGATTTTTCTTAACTGTTTTGTTATGACTATTTTTTTGTTCTGCATAAGCACTACTTAAACAAGAAGCAATATTTACTCTTCCTAAAAGTAAAAAACTCATCAAGTTTTTCAATTCGACTTTTTCCTCTAAACTTAAATTACTAATATCGAGTTTTTTTATTTCACAAACCCTCATTTTAAACTTAAACTTATAAAATATACTTTCTTAAAAAGCGCCAAAGCAAAACCAAAACATGTATATAAACAAACTTCAGTGAAACGGGTTACTGCCACATGGAGTCCAAAACAAAGCGTGTGAGCCTATCGTCATCTATTCCCTCCACGTGCCAATTTGTCGCATCATATGTAGAAATATGCTTGCAATTTAATGAGTTTCATGGTCGTCCCTAAAAAAGTTTTCTGCTAAAGGTAGAAAATTATAATAATTTGTATATAATGTGTAGAAAATTTCTTTTATATGTTCATTTGACCAACAACATATTTTAATTATTTATGTCCTCAAACAATTTTATTATATTGATGGTAAATTTCGTTTTGTTCCGTTTCAAAAGGTCTCCAAAATGCCATGTTGTAATAGTATTAGTAAACCAAATATCCCTCTTATTTTCCCTTTCACAATTATTATATAGTTAGTATCATATTTCTAACACGGCCTTCCTGACAGGAACTTCGTTCTCGAAGTTATCTGTAAATTATAAACAAAACAGCAATTTGTTCAATTTGGCAATGTTTTGATTTCAATACTCTCAACATTCAGAGTTCTCACTCACAAAATGCTTCAGAACATTTCTCTAGTAATTGCTGAAATTAAACTTACATGGCTTTCGCTTTCAGCTTATGCCATACATACTACGTGACTTTTTACCAGCTAAAGGTTTGTTTAATTTTTGTCAAGTTAATCAGAGGTCATTCATTCCATTTATTGATGTGCTTTGACCTGCCACAAGTTATTCAGTATTAAGCTATAGATCCAATTTAAATTGCAACTAGAATTTTAGCTTTCCATTGGAAATCAAATTAAACCAACGTGAATACAACACACTACATTCACACAATTTTACATGGATACAACAGTTTTGCTGTTCCATCAGGATCTGCATCGCTGACTTGATTTGATACATAACTATACGGAAAATTGCTCTAACAAATTAGAAAACTTTTTTGTTGCTTTTTTAAGTGTTAATAAACTATTGTTCCATCAGGCTCTGCGACACTGACGTGCTTACGATTTGCATTCAATGTTCCCTCACGTTGTACGACGTTGACGTGCTTTAATGGTTATAATCAATGTCCCATCAGGTTCTGCGACGCTGATGTGTTTCAACGCTTACAATCGATGTTCCATCAGGTTCTGCGACGCTGATGTGTTGCAATGCTTACAATCAATTTTCCATCAGGTTCTGCGACGCTGACGTGAAATTACTCAACAATCGTAATTAATTATAGATGGATATGAATACTTACAATTACTATGCCATGGTTTCGCCAGCTTCTAATAAAGAAAGCAAGTAATCCATGTCAGTCTCTATCGACCATTCCGAGGGCCAACTACGTAATTGCTTTTTGGCGGCCTTCGTGATTAAGTTTTTCCCCAATCGTCGAATTTCATATCGCCCTTCTTGCGTAATTCCAACGATTTCATACGGTCCCAAATATTCATAATTTAGTTTGCTTTTATGAATGGTGGAATCTCTATGCACTAATACAATATCGCCCACTTCAAATTAGCGATTGTCTCGTCATTTAGCATTGAGTTTCTCGAGATTTGGAGTATTACTTTCCAACGCTTTTCTTACCTTTTCTCTATCCGCATTAATATTTCGCATGGGTCTAATATCGTCTGCCAAATTTTGAACCACAGATTGAATCAAAGGAGTTGCAGCTTTTATGCCTAATAAAGCTTGTATAGGAGTCATCCTTATTGATTTTTGAAAAGTGGTATTTAACACAAGTTGAATTTTCCAAAGACTGTTCGACCATTCTGACTTAATATCTGTCTCTATACGCAATAAATTCATAATTGTTCGCATAAGGTATATGCGTATATGCAACTTGCCCGTTACCACAGTGTACATCAGGAGTTACATAGTGATACCTAACACCCCATGAATCAAGATATTGTGAAATCTCTAAATTTTGAAAATTTCGCCCTGCGTCAGCAACTATCAACTTAGGTGCTCCAAATAGCGAAAAGAAATTTTGTAATAGACTTTTGGTTTCTTTAGATGTCACAGTCTTCAGTGGCAACAATAAACAGTATTTTGTAAATGCATTGATTAACACAAGAACATGTTTATAACTGTCCATAGAAACACTTAGTGGGCCTAAACAATCTACATGTACGGTATGAAAAGGCTCATCGGGTTTAGGTATGGGCTCAACATAGCCTTGCCAAGGACCTGTACGTGTTTTCTTCACTGCGCACACCAAACAATGTTTAACGTAATTATTAACAAAATTTCGAATTCTGGGAAACCAAATATGCTGTTTTATGCTTTCCAAAATTTTCTCGGGGCCAATATGACACTGTTCGTCATGGTAAATTCGTAATAACCCTAAACGATTTTGCCTTGGCACAAACCATCTCAATATTTTAGTTCCATCTGATAGAATTTCTTGATGCAAGAGCATCCTGCTCTTTTCTACGTATTGCTTGGAATCTAATTTTCCTTCACGTAATAAATTTAACATGTTTTTAGTTTCAGCGTTACCTCTTTGTGCAATGCGCACCCAATCATCATGAGCGACTTGACGTACATTTACTGGAGGATTTCTACTTAGAAAATCTACATGTGGTAATGAACTTCCTTTACGGTACACTAGAGTAAAGTTACAATCTTGCATATAAGACCACCATCGAGCTACGCGTGGTATCAACGACTTTTTATTTGGGGTTGATTTGACAGCATTACAATGAGTGACGATTGTGAAGTGAATGCCTAAGATAAATGCGAAAATGCTTTAGGGAATTAACTATGGCCAACGTCTCCAGCTCATATGAATGGTACTTTTCCTCTGTCGAGGTTGTTCGTTTACTAAAATAACCAACTGCACCAGTTTGACTGTCTTTTTTTGCAACAAAATTCCTCCGTAACCAAGCGAACTCGCGTCGGTGTGTAATTCAGTGGGTAAGTCGGGGTCAAAAACGGTTAATAAAGGTTCTGATATTAAATGTTTGATTACGTAATCGGGAGCTTCTTGCTGCTCCTTATCCCATAAAAATGGTTCGTTTTGTTTTATTAATTTTTTAATACAAGATGTAACCGAAGCAAAATTTGGAATGTACTTTCGAAAATAGCCTGCAAGTCCCATAAACTGTCGGACTTGTTTAAAGGTTTTAGGTATTGGTGAATGCAATAAAGCCTGAACTTTCTTTGGATCTGGACGTATACCCTCGGCAGAAATTTGACGTCCTAAATATATCACACTACTTTGTAAATATTTACACTTGGAAGCATTTAATGAAAATCCTGCATTTTGCAAAGCTGTAAGAACTAATTTTAGAGACTTCATTCCCTCTTCAGGTGTTTCTGAAGGTATTAAAATATCGTCTAAGTACACTAGGGCTATGGTATCTTTAAGGTCACCTAACGCTTTCATTAATGCATGCTGAAATACCGCAGGGGCATTGGCCAACCCAAACGGCATACGTAAATAATCATAATGACCGTCGGGAGTTACAAAAGATGTTTTTTCAATTGACTCAGTATTTATAGGTAACTGGTGAAATCCAGACGCCAAATCTAATGATGTGAAATATTTCCCTTTTCCCAAACGATCTATTTGATCTTGAATTACAGGCAGAGGAAAACGATCCTTGACAGTGTGAGAATTTAACTCACGATAATCTGAAACACATAAACGATAACTACCTTCCTTCTTCCGTACTAAAAGCATTGGACTAGCATACGGTGATTCACTTTCCTTAATAATTTTGTTACTAAGTAATTCATGAATAATTTCCCTAACAGCTGATCTCTCCGTTAATGATAACCGAGGCAGCGGTCTGTTGACAATATGATTATCGATAAGTCGAATACTTAATTTTGCTGTTTTTATTGCTGGAACTTTATAGCCAGTGATTATTAAATCGCTAAATTGATCCAACAAAAGCTTTATCTGATCTAAGTACTCCTGAGGCGCAACACAATCAGGCAATTGTTCTCTGCGAGGCGTTTCTTCTAACACTCAGCGTATTCCGGGTATTTGTTTCCGCTTTAGAATTGTTCCTGTTACGTCAGTAATAGCAGCTAACTCAGGATATTGATATAAGTTACAGTCTACTAGAACATCGAAATCTAAAATATTATCTGGAACAATCAAAAATACCAATTCGGTTTTTACGCCGGTAATTTCTACATCGGTTTTGAATTGCTCTTTCACTTCTATAGTACCGCGCGAAATTCCACGAACGGTAGAGGAACACATTTCGATTTTGTTTATAAACATAGGGCGATATTTTTCAGCGATTAGCGACACATCTGAACCTGTATAAATATGATCTTGGAATTTTATTCCGACTAAATATACACTCGTGGGTAGAGCTGTTTTGCCTACTGTACAGAAATTTACTTTGCGTCTTTGTTCGATTGCTCTTTTAGTAAAACAATCTTTTTCGTAATGACCCACCTTTGCACAAAATGAACACGTGATTTGATTAATAGCACTTGGTCCAGCAACAGTTTCATCCCTAACTGAATTTCTAATCTGATTCTGACTTCTCTGATGACATTGGATTCTGACATGCCCTAATTTACCGCATGCATGACATTTGATATTCGGTTGTTACCTAGTGATTCAGAAAACTTTCGTTTCTTAAACGAACTCCTTGATGAACTCATTTCAAAACTAGTGTCAATATCGTCCCGCGCCCTTTTTGTATAAGCAGTTAAATATGTGAGCAGTTCTGAAACCGTTTTACAGTCCCTTGACATCGTGGCATCACGAACATGTGATTCTCTAATGCCATGAACAATTATTTCTACAAGATCTTGTTCTTGCCAAGACACTCGCAAATTTCTCAATAAGGATGACTTTTTATGAACGTAAACGTCATACGTATTACATTGACTACTATCAAAATTAGCTGCCTCGCTTAACAAACGACCCAAATTACGATGGGGCGGAAAAGTGTCAGTAAATTCTCTTTTGAAAGTATTCCAATCTCTTACCTCAGGTTTCCATTCGTCAAACCACTTACGTGCATTTTGAATCATAACCCGGTTCAGCCGTATTAAGATTTCCACATCAGACCAAGACAATTCAATTTTTATCTTTTCCACTTGCTCTAGCCATTTTGCTGCGTCATCCGTTTCCGGGTGAAATATTGGGAGATCCACTTGAACAGGGGCTGGGTTTTTTTTTATTAACTTTATTTCAAAATAACAATAACGAAAAAAAACAAAAAAAATAACAAATAACAATAACATTGTTATTTGTTGGTTAATAATAATTGGTTTGTTGGCCTTTAAAGCCTTCACAAGCTCGGACACCAACTCCTCCACCTTCTTCATTCCCAGTCTACTCAGGATACACACTACTGCGAAAGGAACTGAGCCACAATCCCATTTCTGAAGTTAGTTTATATTTTGATACCGGATTAATTATTCAATTCACATGTCA
The DNA here is from genome assembly GCF_000390285.2 of Anoplophora glabripennis. Lineage (NCBI taxonomy): Eukaryota > Metazoa > Arthropoda > Insecta > Coleoptera > Cerambycidae > Anoplophora > Anoplophora glabripennis. Next base: position 9,066 of record NW_019417503.1, on the reverse strand, counting down.
AGTAATGACACTAATCACTTCAATTTAGATTTTTATAACATAACATCCAATACAGAACATATATTTGCCTACAAATGTAACTTCAACAAGCTACCACAGAACAACTTGATAAGACTTCCACTGGCCATCACAAACAAAACAACCATTAGTTAGCGGCCAAGTAATCCAGGCAGACCTCGCTCCTCGAAAAATTATGCAATGAACTGACTGGCGGCGGCTTTTCGACGTCGACCTACTATGTTTACAAACATCATATTTCTAACAATATGAATGATTAATAGAAGGGTGCCTATAATAAATTAAAATTATCTGAATCACACCAAATTCCGCATTGCCGCAATGCACTGCCAGACGACTTATCGACAACTGAATTTTATGACGCAATGGACTAGAGCAACAGTGCGTATTGCTCTTTGCCCGCACGCTCATTCTTCAACTGAGCGTATACATTTCTACCACCTGCACGTTTCGTTCAACCAGACCTGTATATGGGTATGGCTAAATAAATGTGGGAACAAGTTTTTCAAATATTTCAATGCCGAGTTGCTGCTTACCGACCGAGCCTGGTACATACCTTGAAATTATTTGTTCTTTAATTGACTTCGGAAAAACTATATGATCATAGATGGCAGATGGCATTAATCTAAGCTACGTTCACGGAGTACATGCACTTTATGCTACCAACCTAACATCCAAGACATATTGAATGCATGCTATTTAGATTTTTTATTGATTTAAATAAATCAATTATTTTAAGTTTACAGTTTCAAAATATTTTGGGGGGCGGAGTCCAGAGTCCTCCTTCAAGAGCCCCCACTGTTAATAAGGCAATTCTGAATTATTTATGGAGTTCTATTTGTGGTTAAAGTTTGATTCACCCTAACTGAAACACCCTGTATATAGCAGTATAGCTATAACCTAGAAAAACTATTGATTTAAATAATGGCATTACTTGCAAAAAGTTTCGGTGTGAGGATTCAGGAGGTAGTTCAAGCTTAATTTGTGTAACATGTATGAATAAAAAGCATTTTATAGCAACAGACTTAGACATGCTAAAGGTGCCAGTCCTAATAAGGTTGTTTCAGATTAAAACAGGTACATTGCAGACAAATTAATTCCATGATAATTAAATTGTGGCTGCCACTATCAGAGTTACATTTATGATTTTTATTATACTTGTACATGTTTTTTTTATGTAATATTCTTTATCATTTTACTTCATGGAGGCATACTTTTTCAGGCAGATGATGATCCTAATCTGGCACCTGCAGCTGGAGAAAGTGGCTTTACATTTGATCCTAATACAAATGTCCCAAATGAAGGTTTTAAATTTTGATCTTTCTGTAATTACTCTGTGTAATTGTTGACCGTTTATTCGCGAGTGTTGCTTCCTTACTTATATCAAATGACTATTTATGTACGCTCATTTTAAGTTCGTGTATATATTATATATATATTTTTTATATGAAATCATTGCAACATTATATTTATAGGATATTTATTTAATTTGAATTAATGTCTATGTTTTATGGAATTATGGAATATTAATTGGACATAAAATTTCATAGTTTTCTAATAATTTTAATTTTGTATTTGAATTAGGTAAATATTCGGGCATATTTGAAGAAAATAAAATGTGATGTATAGAGTCAAATAGTTTTAAAATGACCGTACATAGTAAAAGATCTGAGCATGATAAAAAAAATATTTTTTTATGCACATTTCAATAATTTAATTTTATTTATTCAATTAATTGCTGCTAATGTATCATGCACAGATCTGATTAGATTTTACCTTGTAATTTATGATATTATTCTTTAGGGAACATACTTGCCGACTGAAGTTCAAATAGAACCAAGTATGTTTACTAAATAAATATAAACTAGTAATTTGACTGTTTTATTACATTATGAATTGTTTATATTGCTTTTTTATTTGATTAGGGACAAAATTCTAGTTTTTATACCATGTCTGCCATGGTAAAATGACAATTGTTTAAAGTAAGTATTGAATCAAAAAATAGTTTTTTATGTAACTATTTAAATTCTAGGTAAAATATTATAGTTTTTCCTTTCTCAATATATATAATTAATTGGTAAACAATTTTGAATTGTAAATTTATATAGAAATAAACATTTAATCTATTTTGCATTAAGTGATTAATAAACCTACGTTTCACTTTTTTTTGTATGATAGCTCATTATTTTGGACATGATTTTTTTATTATCCCTTGAATGCATCAAATCAAGTAAAAATTAAATTATTTACTGTTGTGTTTATTTGTAGGAGTTATCTAAATAATAGTTAAAAAGTTAGTTTTTTCATTCTTACCATCTTAGACTTTATTTTAACATAGAGAAATAACAAAATATTTGTTAGATTGAATACCGCTCTATTTGTGGATATCTGAAGTCTGGAATATCCAAGTTTTTGATTATTGGAACAGGTTGAGATAATCCAAATCTCCAATTAATAGAAAACCTCATTCTCCGAGTTTTGCAAATAAATGTTCCCTTTATGAATTTATATGCCCATTCTTACAGAATTTTGTTTAATCTAATGTTGTCAACTGAAATTGGTTTTTTGGATAGTTGGTTAACAGGTTCAGGATAATTCGGATTTTTAGGAAACCCGAAAATCAGTTATTCATTTCTTCAAATATCGGATTATTCAAATACCCAATTATTCGATAATCTGCATTCAAACATCCGAGTAATCGGATTGTTTATAGTCCACAGGCCCAGACCCTTTTTTTTATTAATAACAAACTGAATTTTGGGGAACAGATTCGTATTGACTAGACGCCCAACTGTTCCCTCTACGAAAATTCTCGAAAACAGTAATAAAGCACGGGGGCCTCAAACATGTCAATTTGGTGAATGATCAATATTTATTACTAACAAGTAGTGTTTTACTTAAATCGCATGATAATTGTATGAAAAACTCGAAAAAACTTTTGTCCTACACGTTCGATGGTTTTTCCAAAGCGTCCACCACTCTTAACATGTCAAAATAATATGATCTTAGAAGTTATTAATAACCACCTAATTTTTCACAAATGCTTGGTAATTATTGTAATTCAGTGACATTTTTGTCCTACATGTAAAATGGAAGATTTTCCTAGTCCTTCACTGGGAAAGTGTCATTTCTATGGGTACAATTTTCTCATTAATAACAACCTAATTTTCGATTTTTTCTTTTGAGAACGATGTGTGAAACAAGATTTTACCACTGTCCTACAAAAAAAGTGGAAGCTAGTGATGAAAATAAATAAAATTAAACTGGAATTCATAACGCTACATTGATGTTGAGAATTAATAGTAATGTGACGCACTTTTCCTCGGTTTTATCGCTATGGGTTGGTCCGTGGCAATTTCTTATTACTTTCAATTATGGTGTGTACACCCCCTGTAATTTAATTTTTCGGAAAGGTTTTCTATTCCTCGGACTGGACTCTAAACGGTAATGTTATTTAATAACTTATATAGTCGGTTTTAATCTCGGGCGCCAGTTTCCCTAAATTTTACGTGGGGGAAACTCCATGTAACCCTTACCCTCGGTTTAGAGTAAAGTGCACAGGTAGCTTTGTGAAGAAAATAAATTCCAAGGGTCAAATGAATTTCTTTTAGGAGAAAACGGCAGAGAGTAGTTTTCTCAGTGTAGTTTTATTTAAATATGAAATTTAACGGGAGCTCTACAAAACGATATCAGCGTTTTTGTGGTTTCGGAATGTTATCGTTTTACCTCGATGGTGAAAGAAATAAACCTATTAAGTTTTACTAGATTTATTCAAAAGGGAAAATATTAATACCTAGTACAAATACAAATTGTGTCAATTTTATTTCTACCCACTACTAAGCGACAAACTATTTACAAATTTATTAAACGATAATTTATATACAAGATCGGTGTTAGAGAGACAAAACTAAAACGATCACCTTGGAAAAGAAATAAATATTTAAGAACGGAATCAAAAACAAAATATTTATTACTCTACAATAGTAGACGGTTTTTAAGTAACAAAGAACAAGGTGATTTTAAACGGTCTGAAAAAAAAGATAGTAAATTATTTGTAGTCGTTTTTACTGGTCCCCGCTGATTCTGAAAATAAATCAAAATTTGTTCGGAATTATTTTAAACAGGTCGGCGGTCAAATATCGGTATTACGGCCTAGCAAGCAATGCAAAATTAATATGCGGTAAGCGGTAGCAATATCCAGCGAAGAAAACCCAGGCGGTGCAAGGCGGAAAAATAGGATGGTAAAACGGGATCCGAAGTATTTCGCCTTACAATTCGTACTGGCCTCTTAAGTTTTATACGTCCTGGTGACCGATGTTGTCGGACTCTCAGTATACAACGCTTCTCGGTCTGATGGGTATACATGCCGACCAGGGAGAAACGTACGTATACTATATGGAACGACCCGGAGATTGGGTGTACACGCTGAACCTCTAGGTCTTAGTTCACATATCCCCTATTACTCAGCGTACATCAGGGTGCAGGACACCAAGCAACGCTGTAGTAAACACGATGGATTCGTCAGGATTGGGTTTACATGCCGAATCCAACGATTGCTCTGTCGTGCGGGTTGAGATGGACGGTGGAATTTGTGTGTGCGTTACCAAGAATATTCTTCTCGGGCCCACAGTAATTCCACACTTAAAGCGTACAAATCTTTTCGGACTTGTACCCGGTTGGAACGAATAATAATAAAGGAAAATAATTCTTACTGGGTTCACTGGCTATTCCTGGCTGGCTTTGGTGGAGAGTTCTTGCTGGCGGTGGACGTCTGATCGGTATTGAGTTCTGGATCTGAACTGCTGGTATCGGGGAATGTCGAGGGCTTTTAATGCCCAAATCCCCACCGGATTGACACCAGTCGTGGTGGGACCTCCACGTGACTAACGGCTTGTCAGAGTGGGGTATCGGCCGGTCGGACCCGCGAGTGGATATTTGATATATACGTAGAAAAACCAATAATTCTCGCCGCCGGGGTAAAATAATCCGAAATAAAAAGAAATATTTTTAAATTCAGACTTAATAAAATCAAAAATAAAACAGGTTCATTACATCAATAATAATAAATTGCCTTTATTGAATCCTCATATGTCAATACATTAATTGAGCATCGTATAAAAAGAATAGTTAATATGAGGAAGGGGGCGAAGTGTCAGCCAAGACTGCTTTTCAACTTAACCCCCTGAGAGAAAATAACGTGTATATATATATATATATATATAGTTATCTCATCCTAATCTAATCATTCCAATAAATAAATGTACAAAATGAAATCATAGAACAAATGTACGGAAACTAAAGCTAAATGCAAAAACAAATTAAAGAAAATGCTAAAAAAAAATTAAATTATGCGATGTAATAAAAAGCAATGAAAATCTGGTCAATAATTGGTACGAGTCCCATGCAAGAGATAATGCTTTAACTTTTTCTTGAAATTCAGAATTGAATAGTTTTTAAATTCTACAGGTAAAGCATTATAATCCTTGCAAGCCTGATAGATAAAGCTTCTAGTGTATAAAGCAGTGGCATGGTGAGGAATTTCTAAGAGGCGTGAGTAACGAGATTTAAATGATGCAGGACCAATATCTTGTGAGTACTGCTTAATAGATGCAATATCCGAGTGTTTACAAGGTTAAGATAACCGTTATTTCGAATTAAGTCGCTCACACCTCGTTCGAATTTTCTGACACCATACGCAAACCTAAAGCAACTGTTCTGAATTCTCTGTAATCGTATAATATCAGTAGTTAGTAGGGCTGGCCCATAAACACAATCACAATACGACAATCTTGAAAAAATTAGAGAAACACGTTAATTTTTAACTTCAAGCTCATTATACTCCTATGAGGATAAAGTTGCTTTAATGTATTATAAGATGAGCGACAAAGAGTATTTACATGTTTAGTGAATCATCATCAAACAAGGGCCCCAGATTTTTACAACTGTCGGCAACGTCTAACATAGTGTTTCTCTGTTTAACATTGATCTGGGATTTTACGATGCATCTTTTATTTTTGGGACCAAATACTAAGACCTTGGACTTATTTGGATTCAATTGCAACCTGTGAGCGGCTGAGATATTTTAAGTAGTAATTGTAACGGCACTTTTGAATTAAATAAAAATACTTTTCATATGACTACAATTTATTTACAAAACATGTCTTGCTTGTATCGCGAGAGAAAATATAATGCTCTCCTGATAAATTAACGGACAAATATCAAACGTATGAATTACATAAAATACTTTTTACTTTACAAAGAAATTAAACCTACAAAAACAATATCTGAACGTGCAAAGAACAATAATAGAATATGAACTATACTACGTAATGGGTTGATGCAACATTTGGCGATCCTGACTACTTGGACGACCTCGTCTTCTTTCGCCCTTGGCCGCATCGTCCCTGTGATTTATATGGTTTCCTAGAAAAATAAAGAAGACAGCACAATAACTGTTTCGTCGTGGATTTAGGCAGATAATTTTCATTTTAGTTTTTAAGCTCGAGTATGGTATACTTAGCAGTCTTTTTTTTAACCTTAAGTTTTTGCGTACTTCGCAATTTTTTCAATTTTAATTTTAAGCAGATTCCTGCAATACATTTTAATTTAATGATTTTTTTTTAAATTCTTATTTTAATTTTTAAGCTCGAGTATCTAGGACACTCGGCAATTTTAATTTTATTGTTTTAAGCAGTTTTCTGCAACTAGTTTTAATTTTGTAACCCATTTTTTTTATGTTAATTTTATTTCTTAAATTTTGGGATTTCGTTAATTTAGTTTTAAGCAGATATTCCTGCATTTTAAAGGATGCTTATTTATTTCTTTGCAATATTTTGCTTTTGTTATACATATAAGTACACTGTTATATTGTTACTTATTATGTTAAGCTTCTAGAAGATCTATTAGTTCATCTAAACTATTAATAGAGTCGTCTGACTCACTATCGTCTGTCATACCACTTGAGAATTCTTTAAGTTGATCAACTGGGACTGTGACTGTATTTCTTATCTGATACCGGTCATTACTCTTGATATCAGAAATTTGATATGGTCCTTCATATTTTATTCAAGTTTTTCTGGCTACATCTTTACTTGCATTTGCCGATCCATTCCATAGCACTAAGTCACCTTTTGAATATTTCTTTGGGGGTTTACGTTTTTTATCAAACTGCTTTTTCATTCTAATAGCTTGCTTATCCATTTTCGTTTTAGCATGGACTCTTATCTTTTTGTCTATCGACGTAGTTTTCAAGTGCCTCTAAAGAAGCATGTTTACTTTGATCAAAACCAAACATAAGTCGATGTGGTGTGAACCCTGTACTGGAATTCACTGTTATTAATACATCAAACAACATTAGGTAACACAAAATACCATTCGGTCTCATCATTATTGGACGTATTAATGGCATTTTCAAGTGTTAAGTTGTAACGTTCCACTTGTCCGTTTGACCGGGGCGAAGCTACACTATTTAAGATGTGTTTAAACTGATATTCATGGCAAAACTGATTGAAATTTTTGCTAGTGAATGCTTTACCACGATCAGATACTATTCTTTTCGGTATGGAAAACATACTAAAAAGATCCTTCAGAATGTGTATAGCTTCTTTAGAATTAGTAGTTTTAACTGGCCTTGCAAATAGAAATTTTGAAAATGAGTCAACAATCATCAAAATGTAGCTATAACCACCTGGACATTTAACATAAAGGCCTAAATGGTCAATATGTCAGGTGTGTAAAGGTTTAGTTGATTTATCGATAGGATGTAGAAATCCTTCTTTCTTTCCATATTGAGATCTTTTGTATGCGCAGTCTATGCAGGAATAAACATATTTTTTTATAAACCGGGTCATACCCTCAAACCAAAGATTTTCTTTGATTAATGCTTCACACTTCTTATGTCCAATATGACCAAGTTCATCGTGGTATTTTCTAAGAATGTTAAATCGAGCGAATTTCGGAATAACTAATTTTAATCCATATAATCGTCCATTCCTTTCGATGTACGTGCTCTTGATATCTTTGGGGCAGTCGCTTGTTAGTTTTTGTAAAATTGATCTAATTTTGTCATCTTGCATTTGAATACAAAGGAACCAATAATTAACATCGACTTTCATTATACCGGGTGTAGGGATGTTTCTGCTTAGGGCATCAACGTGCCTCATTTGTTCTCCTTTTCGATACTTTATTTCAAAGTCGAAATCCTGAATACTTAGCCACCAGCGCGCTATTCGCGGCAATAAGTCACGTTTATTGAAAGTAGAACGTACTGCTGAACAGTCAGTTACAAGAGTAAAATGAATACCAGTTAAGTATATCCAAAACCTCTTGATGGCTTCGACTACAGCTAAGGTTTCTAACACGTACGAATGGTAAATGTGTTCATTGATAGTGGTACTTCTACTGTAATACATTACGGGTCTCAAACTATCGCCATGCTTCTGTATGAGTATTGCAGCAATTCCTTTACTACTGGCATCGGTATGTAATTCAGTCTCACAACTTGGGTCAAATATTGACAAAATTGGTCTAGACAACTTTTTTTTAATAGTTGAGAAAGCTTCATCATGAGATGAATTCCATTCCCATTTTGCGTTCTTTTTTAACAATTTTATTAAAGGTGCTACAATAAAGGCATGATTTTTAATAAATTTCCTAAAATAAGAACTTAACCCTAAAAACTGTCTAACTTGGTGAACCGTTTTAGGTTTAGGAAAATTAGAGACAGCAGTAATTTTTGCTTGTCCAGGACGTAACCCTTCCAGACTAACCTCATAACCTAAATAATCAATAGTGGTTTCAAAAAAGAAACATTTTTCAACATTTAGTTTTAAGTTTGCATTTCTCAATATTTTTAACACCTGCAATACGTCCAAACCTTCTGCTATAGTTTCAGAAAATATAAGAATATCATCCAGGTATATACTAACCTTATCGTGACATAATTTGGAAAACAATGTATTTAACAATCTTTGAAATGTTGCGGGAGCGTTGGATAGCCCAAATGGCATTCTTAAAAATTCATATTGATCGTCGGGGGCATGGAGACTA
>NW_019417502.1:67947-71614 GCF_000390285.2 Anoplophora glabripennis | reverse complement strand
TTTATTGTTAAAATTGTAATTGTTAATTAAATAAAACTAAAATACAAACAGACTACTTAATATTTAGAAACAATTTTTTCCTGTAATTACAATTAGTTTAATAAAAATATAATTTTGTCAAATACATACCTAAACAACCATTTTCCTTAGACTAAAATTTTTTAAAAAGCTATGCATCAGTCATCGTATTGGATAAATTAAAACAATATAATATTGTGTTTTTTCATTTTAAATTTGAAAAAGGCTGGCATTTTTTAAAATGTCGAAGTGTACCAGGAAAATATTTTTAATCGGCAATGTGGTACGTGGATACGTTGGAATTGAAATGAGCGATATAATTATGATAAAATCGAAAACAGGTAGTACGCCTAGCGGTGAATTTTTGTAAATTAAAAACAGAAAGGACATCTAGTGATTTTATTGAAAATTATATTTTAAATGTAGGTATAGAAAACTATTTTAAATGTTATTTGTTTATATGATAATCAGTGGAAATAACTAAAACGTAATTATTATTATTTGATTAAATTATGATATATTTGACTTAAGTTTTTAATGTCAGTTTTGTCGTTAATACTGTTTTTATTTTTTTTAATATGAATCATTTCTTGGATTAATCTTTTGTTATAATTTGGTTCTTTGACAAGAATTTTAGTTTGATCAAAATTAAAACTATGTTTTTTTTCTTTAACATGTTTGTTAAGTGCTGTTGCACAATTTTTAGTATATTTATGGCCCTTTAATCTATTCTCTAAATTTTGTGATGTCATACCTATATAATGACCATTGCAATCATTGCATGGAATAGAATATACTACATGAGATTGTTTTAGTATAGGAGTTTTACTTTTTAAAGGTGTGAAAAATTTATTTAATTGATTGAACGATTTATGAGCAACTAAAATGTTGTATTTAGATAAAATAGATTTAATTTTTTCGGATAAAGATTGTACATATGGTAATGCAATATACTGAAAATTGATAGAGTTATGATTAGAATTTATTGGCTTTTTGTTTTTGGATGTATTATAAAAATTGAAGATTCTTTGTTTGATAATTTTGTTATAAAACTTGGGAGGGTAATTATTATTTAGTAATATGTTTTTTATTTTATTTATAATTTTAGGCCTATAAATAGGACTAGTTAAATGTATTGCTCTATTGATTAAACCAATAACTACACTTTTTTTGTATGTTATCGGGTGGTGAGAATTGAAATTTAAATATCTACCTGAAGAAGTGGGTTTTGTAAACCATTTAGTTAAAATCTGATTATTTTTGCGGATTAAAGTTAAATCGAGAAAATTAATTTTGTTTTTATTTTCAGTTTCGATAGTAAATTGTAATTTTGGATGAAAATTGTTAAACTCATTTAAAATATTATTAATTTTATTTTCGGGAAGTGCGATAATCAACATATCTTTTGAAAAATAATATATCAAAATCCAAATTATTAATTACTTCTTCTTCCAAAAATTCCATAGTTAATTGTGCTATTGTTGATGAAATCGGTGCCCCCATTGCACAGCCTTCTATTTGTAGGTAAAAATCATTTTTATATTGAAAAAAATTAGTAGTGAGTGTAAGTTTAATACCAGTTAAAAATTCATTCAAAGGGAGAATGGTATAATTTTGTAACAAATTCCACTTTTTTGTTATTATTTTAATTACTAAATCTATAGGAATGTTTGTATATAATGATGTAACATCTAATGAAATTAATCTATAATTATTAGGGATATTAATTGTGTCAANAATGTCGAAATGTACCAGGAAAATATTTTTAATCGGCAATGTGGTACGTGGATACGTTGGAAATGAAATGAGCGATATAATTATGATAAAATCGAAAACAGGTAGTACGCCTAGCGGTGAATTTTTGTAAATTAAAAACAGATTTTATTGAAAATTATATTTTAAATGTAGATATAGAAAACTATTTTAAATGTTATTTGTTTATATGATAATTAGTGGAAATAACCAAAACGTTATTGTCAAATATTATTTGATTAAATTATGATATATTTGACTCAAGTTTTTAATGTCAGTTTTGTAGTTAATACTGTTTTTATTTTTTTTTAATATGAATCATTTCTTGGATTAATCTTTTGTTATAATTTGGTTCTTTGACAAGAATTTTAGTTTGATCAAAATTAAAACTATGTTTTTTTTCTTTAACATGTTTGTTAAGTGCTGTTGCACAATTTTTAGTATATTTATGGCCCTTTAATCTATTCTCTAAATTTTGTGATGTCATACCTATATAATGACCATTGCAATCATTGCATGGAATAGAATATACTACATGAGATTGTTTTAGTATAGGAGTTTTACTTTTTAAAGGTGTGAAAAATTTATTTAATTGATTGAACGATTTATGAGCAACTAAAATGTTGTATTTAGATAAAATAGATTTAATTTTTTCGGATAAAGATTGTACATATGGTAATGCAATATACTGAAAATTGATAGTTATGATTAGAATTTATTGGCTTTTTGTTTTTGGATGTATTATAAAAATTGAAGATTCTGTTTGATAATTTTGTTATAAAACTTGGGAGGGTAATTATTATTTAGTAATATGTTTTTTTATTTTATTTATAATTTTAGGCCTATAAATAGGACTAGTTAAATGTATTGCTCTATTAATTAAACCAATAACTACACTTTTTTTATGTTATCGAGTGGGGAGAATTGAAATTTAAATATCGACCTGGGTTTTGTAAACCATTTAGTTAAAATCTGATTATTTTTGCGGATTAAAGTTAAATCGAGAATCGAGAAAATTAATTTTGTTTTTATTTTCAGTTTCGATAGTAAATTGTAATTTTGCATGAAAATTGTTACTCATTTAAAATATTATTAATTTTATTTTCGGGAAGTGCGATAATCAACATATCTTTTGAAAAATAATATATCAAAATCTAAATTATTATTTACTTCTTCCAAATATTCCATAGTTAATTATTGTGCTTGTTGATGAAATCGGTGCTCCCATTGCACAATGACTCTTTTGACGCATTTGAATCACTCATTGCTGCAACGAATTATGTGGAAAATGAAGTTGATTGCATGGAAAATATAGGAAACGAAACCATGGAAGATGAAGAAAATGAATCACAATCGAGGGAATTGAAGAGAAGAATTGAAACATAACAGTGATATACTTAAATAAGCTTTGAAAATAAAGAATGTAATCGACAAAAGTTTTTATACCACGTAATTTTCTGTACGATAATTAAATAAATATTTTGTAATAATTTTATAACAAAAAGATATAATTACCATAAAACGTTGTACTTACTTTATTTCATAAACAATTAATGAAATGTTAACAAGAGGTGAAAGAATTTTAGACTAAAGGAAAATTTCATTTTTCAAAGGTACTTTTTTGCTCGCCGAGGGCTACATTTACAGCAAGTAACAAGTTTCAAAAGTTTATTTTGCAAGAAATATAGCAACAACAAAAAAGTCGATTTTTGACGGTTTTTTCGATATACTGAGATAAATCACATATTTATTAAATTAATATTAAATATAAATTATACAGTTTGCAATTATTACAATACATATCTCGAAATGTAATATAGCAATCAATATAATTTAAAAATACCAATCGATAGGTTTTTTAATAGCTACAACTTTCTCATTTAACTTTTTTCGATTG
>NW_019417502.1:57962-64730 GCF_000390285.2 Anoplophora glabripennis | reverse complement strand
GGAACACAAGTACTTTTCTCACACGAATGACACTAATTTTGCACGAAGCAAGAGCTGTCACATATCGTTTGACATAATTTTTTATTTGTCTATTTTCATAGGACAAAGCCTCCTTCGTTATGGAAACAATAATCTTTATAACTACTTAGATATTTGGAATTAATATAAAAAAATTAAACATTGCAGTTATCAAAAAAATTTCACAATAAAGCAATAATTCTTTTTAAGGACAAGATTGGTATAGTTTTATAATTTAATTTTGGTTGGCTTGGATTATGTCGATGTTATTTAGAGAACTAAATAAAGGAGGATGTTCTAGCACAACTTCACTATTTTAGCAATAACTTGAAAACGAAAAAGATATCGACCTCCGGTTTGTGTATTTGTTTTCCATAATGAATGGTCTATCAAGCCATGAAGAAAAACCTATATCGTTGCATTTAATTTTTTTAGTAAACGGAGACAATTACAAAACTTTTCTCATTAGCGTCGTCTACCGTTGTGCAGAAAAATAATATTTTTATTCCTATATCATAAATATAAATTTTATTAATAGTTCTTTAATGAGCCATCGTTTATTGAAATGGATTAAGGCATTTAAAAGTTGACAATTTAAAAATTTTAAGATAGCATCCTTCATACTGACGTTGCTATGGTAATAACAAAAAAAATTCAAACAAAACTTGTGAAGGGTTTAACAGTGTATCTAAAAAATGTATTTGCAACTTAGGTTATATAAGCGAAATTTCGAAAAACCGACAATTTTCAGTAACACTATAGCTGTTGCGCCCCCTAGCGGTGAAGTTACAAACTTGAAAATATTTTCAATCTCTTTTGGTCGTATTTGTTAATAGATTTTCTACCCCATAATCGTGGCACATCTAGTTTCCTATATACAGCCGCTCGATACCGTTAATGGATCACCCTGTATATATATAATATGGATAACTTCTTGAACCTTCTATCAAATAATCGAATATATTTATTTTCTTGGGTATACGGTTCTTGTCTGATAGGCCATTAAAAAATGAAGAAAGAAAAACACCAGAAAACTTTTTACTCTTAACGTTTCGTTCCCGATCAGGAATTTTATCAAAAGATTTTTAATATTCACATGTATTACAAGTTAAATTACATATTTTAAAACCTAAACAACCATTCCATACAATTTTTAAAATTTAATTGTAAAAAATATAGAGAATTTTTTATTTTGTTTGAACAAGTTTTCTGGTGTTTTTCTTTCTTCATTTTTTAATGGCCTATCAGACAAGAACCCTATACCCAAGAAAATAAATATATTCGATTATATATATACAGGGTGTACCATTGAAAACTTTGCACCCGACTTATTTCGAACTGCGTTCGAAAATATTAAAATTGCCGCGACACGTCCATTTTGTTTTCGAGGGGGACACATTTTAGCGTTAAATACAGACTCGCCAGAACAACCCCCTTCGCGGGGGCGCATTCAACTTTAGAATCTTAAATGGCACTCTAGGTCGAGTGACACCTCATTCGAAAGTGCTTTTAATTCTGGTTGTCACCATGTAATTGTTTTTCAATTTTAGTTCATCTGTTGTTGAAAAAAAAATTACTTATGCTTAGAAATAAATGACAATTTTGTATTAATTATTTAATTAATTGTTCAAAATGCCAAAGGGAAAACTATAAAAAGTTTCAATTTATTTTCACTGTAAAAACTGTTTACAAATAAAAGGTATTTTGAATAATGAAAAATAATAGGTAGATACTGATAACAAATTTACCAGTCAATATATTTTAGTCGCTACCCAGTTCTCAAAGAAAAGTGTTTAGCAGAAGTGTGTTTAGTAATTATTAATTCCAAAAATGACTTATTCGAAAGACGAAAGGGTTGAAATAACTTCTCTCTATTTTAAGAACAATGATAATGCACTGCTTACGGCAACAATTTTTAATCAGCGTCACCCAAATAAACACACCTCCGATGTTTATGTCGCCAGTTTGGTTCAAAAGTTCTGTCAAATAGGATCAGTGGAAAATAAAAAACGATAATTTCGAAGTCCTGTTAGAAATGAGGCTACCGAAATTGCCGTTCTTGGTCATGTGGAAGCGGATCATAATTTGAGAATTCGTAAACTATCTGAAATTTCGGGAGTTCCTAGCACACGTTGTCAACGCATTTTAAAAGCTTATAAATACCACCCTAATAAACTACAATTAGTTCAAGAACTGAATGAAGACGATCCTGACCGTTGTTTGCAATTTGCGAAAGAGATGACTTACCCATTGGCAAACGATCAAAATTTTTTATATTCAATATGTGTTCAAGATTGCACATTTTATCTGAATGGCTTGGTTAATCGTCATAACTGCCGTTATTGGAGTGACATCAATCCCACATTATTTAGAGAGGAACACACTCAACATCCGGAAAAAACTTAATGTGTGGGCAGGAATTAAGATTATTGGACCATATTTTCTGCCAGGAAATCTTACTGGGGATATGTACCTTGAGCTTTTGAATAACTACATTTATCCAATGATTGTTGAAACTATGGAAAACGATGACAACATTTTAGAAGATAATGCAACAAGATGGCGCACATCCACATTTTACAGTTGCAGTTCGACAGTTTTTAAATGAAAATTTTCCAAATCAATGGATATGTCGCCGCGGACAAACTTAGTGGCCACCCAGATCACCTGATTTGACACCACTCGATTTCTTTTATGGGGACATTAAAGTCTAAAATTTATGCCACTCAGCCTCAGTCTCTAGAAGAACTCAGGCGGTGTATCATTACCCCCGAAATTCTTAACAATGTTCTTTGAGAACTGGGTAGCGACTAAAAGATATTGACTGGTAAATTTGTTATCAGTATCTACCAATTATTTTTCATTATTCAAAATACCTTTTATTTGTAAACAGTTTTTACAGTGAAAATAAATTGAAACTTTTTGTAGTTTTCCCTTTGGCATTTTGAACAATTAATTAAATGATTAATACAAAATTGTCTTTTATTTCTAAGCATAAGTAAAAATTTTTTTTCAACAACAGACACTAAAATAAAAAAAAATACATGATGACAACCAGAATTAAAAGCACTTTCGAATGAGGTGTAGTTCAAAATAAACCGGGTGCAAAGTTTTCAATGGGACACCCTGTATATATATATATACAGGGTGNCGGCAGCACGGGCGTTATCGTTACAAGCTCCTAAAGCTTTAATCATATCGACATATTCTCTGTTGGTATAAGCAACCCCTACCGTTTTGAACTCAACAACAAATATTATACGTCACTGTCAAGTAAATCCGTGTCAACAATATTTTTGTACGGTCAACTTGATTAATCTGTCGAAAATTACGCATTTATTGAACTAAAATTAATAATTTATTCGAAAACGGCTCCGCTTTCGAGATTTTAGTATTCTACATTTTTGTTTTATTTTTTATTTTAGAATATATATCCGGCCGCTGGGGAGTGAATTTTGACTCACCCTGTATATATATATATATATATATATCGTCCCCTTAGAGCAGTACTATACCAAGTCACAAAATACAAATTTTACAGGAGAGCTATTTCTTTATTTTCTTCAAAATTTTAATGATGTTCTGTTTCTGACACTAATCAATGTATTTGCATTTTTGCTGATTTTTAAACTAGTCTAGATTAAGTTTTGAATAAAATTAGATTTACAAAAATTAAGGACATAGAATACTTGTGCAAAATGTTGTCTATTCCAAGTCCAAACATAGAATATTATCACATATACAACTGGACATAGAATACTTTTCCTTAAATAAAACAATGGATTATAATGAATTTTTTATTGATAAAGGTTAGTTTGTGTTTTAAATATACTCAATATTTAAAGTACAAAAGTTAACATGTCAATAATGTCTAACTACCAAACGTTGGATACAATAAATATGCATCGTAATTGCAAATAAAAAAGTAATTTTCTTATTTAAAGAGGTTAACTAACTAAATACGTTACTTTACAATATATTTTTCTTATATTAACATTACTAATTCAAACATTAAAATATTAGCAAAATGGTGGGAGAAATATTAAAAGGAAGAAATTTTAGCTATTCATCATCAGAATCTTTCGACTCTTGGTTGTGTTCATTAAAGGGTAGATTCTGGAAAAAACTGGGATACTGACTTAAAATAACTTTCTTGTTACAAAGAAATACTAAATGCTCGTACTTCTTTTTCTTTAGAGGTAGTAACCCATTATAAAGTGGTTGTAATAGTACCTTCTGAATATCAACTGTCATCGACTTTCTTCCTTTTCTTAATAAATTATTTTTTTTAAGGGAGTATCATCTTTGTAACTGTTTTGATAATACATAGTGTTTGGATCCTCTGGATTTGTTTTGACAGTTTTTATTTGACCCCAATGAATTTTATCATTATTCTCATCTTTTTCCCAATTGATCGAAGTTTGTTGCTGTAATGATTTTAAATCGAATATGTTGTCTTGACTCATTTCGATAACTTTATATAGAGGCTTTGTTCTTTTAGCGGTCCTTACCAGGGTATACCATTGATCTGGAGTGTACACCGGTATATTTCTAGCTGCGTTCTCAATTACGCTATGGACAGAATCGCCTTCGTTCTGTGTATGACCCCTTTCTAAGAAGGTGTGTTGAATTTTTATTGAATATTTTTGTGTAAGATAACTATAAAGAGAAAACAGAAACTTATTGCGATTCTGTCCAGGGCAGTTGTCGGAAAAAAATGAAAATTCTGTAACCCCTTTTCGAATATGCTCTTCAATAAAAAGAAGAAGGGAACTACCAATCTCTGATGATCCTCTCTTTCCAATGCACTCATGCCACATATAGCAATTTGCTTCTTTAGAAGCTAAATTAAAAACAGTAAAGTTAAATGTTGAAAATTTTAGTTTGTAGTATGCCAAGCCAACTTCCGTTTTTGGTACTGCTAACACCTGCTGCAAATCGAATACTGCAGCACAAAATAAGGGATTCTCCTTAGCTCTTTCTTTAGATGCATTTTTAATATTCCTGGCTAGGTTCCTATCTTCTCGATGTTTTTGATATTCTTCCTCTAGTAAAACTTTTTCTTCTGAAGAACTATTATCATAAGCATGACAAATCTCACAAAGGTCTTTTTTGGGCAAAAAAAAATGAAATGTTAAATTCAGTTACAAAAATGTGTCTATACATAGCCTCTGTAGCTTTTTTATCAATGTTATTTTCTGTACAATATTCCTCATATAGAGTATACATTTTTGAAATATTTAGGGTTGATGGCAAATATTTGCGTTTTGTCTTCATCCTACAATAATGACTTTTCACTGTTTCAAACATATTAATATGATCTCGAATGGATTGTTTTACGGCCTCACTACAGAATTTTTGTGTTCTTTGCCTCTACGATCCTCTGTGACATGACCCGAAGAGGTCAATTTATTGAACGCTGTTCTAACTGTTTGAGCACTTATACTTAATGTATTTAAGAAATACGTTTTACATACTTGGATTTTGGTTAATTGATATGGAAAATAGTACACAAAAGTAAAATTTCTTCTACTATTTTCATTTGCTCGTTGATCTTTATTTACTTGTTCTTCTATTTCCTCTCTGGAACGTTTTCTACTTCTTGCCTTCGTATTACATTCAACATACTTTGAAATATAATCCCTTTGGCGATTTAAGTCACTAAGTTCCCAAAATGTTTTAAAAATTGAATTTCTCATTTCTTCAGTGATTTTTTTATCGCATTTTAATCTGCAATTTTTGCAAGCTGCTTTCATTTTCTTTTCAGGTTTTTCGTTTCCTTTCCAATCTGTGTATGCTTTTCCACTGTTCCTTAACATTTTGATTTTATTTCTTTTCCAGTTATCTTCATGCTTTAAACGTTTACGACTTTTCCTTGTTTCCACTGGATCAAGTGACGATGTTGAACTGTCAGAAACAAATCCTTGTAAGTCTTGTTGATTTTGTGCTCTTAAAATATTAAAATCAGGGTCTATATCTTCATCGTCCCCTCCAAACGGATCCGATTCTGAAGAAGAAATATCCAAATCCACATTTATCGTTTTCAGTGAATGTATACTTCTTCTTTTAGATGTTAACACATTTGATGTACCAGTTAAAGGATTATTACATAGGTCGCTTTGAATAATGGAATCTTTAGATGGGTGAAGAGTTGTTTCAAATTCACTTTCATTTGCATTTGGTTGCAGTTCGGGTGCTATAACTATAAATATAAAAATGATAGAAGGTATTATCAGTATATTTAACTCTTTTACTTACAGTCTGCAGAACAGGACGCACTTGGATAATAAAAGTTGATGTCATTTATTGTAAAATTGTAAAATGCGACATCATCCCTCGATGTTGCTGTCTCTCTCGGTAACAAATAGGCAGG
This sequence comes from Anoplophora glabripennis, assembly GCF_000390285.2. Lineage (NCBI taxonomy): Eukaryota > Metazoa > Arthropoda > Insecta > Coleoptera > Cerambycidae > Anoplophora > Anoplophora glabripennis. Next base: position 58,339 of record NW_019417502.1, on the reverse strand, counting down.
AGGTTCCAAATTTGCACAAGAACTCGTTAAACATACAGCATCTTTTGTTTTCCTTCCTAAAAGTGGGCTCTGATCATTTTGCTTTAGTTCTCTTAATCTTGAAGGAATCCTTTCATTAAAGCTCACTTGTTTTTCTGAAATTTTATAGAGAATTTTTAATAAACCATTTTTTACGAAAACTATTTTAAAAAATAATACTTTCTTTTATACAAAGAAAATTAATTCTTACCGTTTATTTCGTTGTTGTGAACCATATTCACTATTTTTGTGCCCTTGAATTAAACATCCTAATTTGAGAAAACTAGGAAATTTTTTATAAATTAGTTTAGTCAAATCAGAACTATACTATCTCCACCAAAAATCAACATTATATATAT
>NW_019417502.1:45777-54116 GCF_000390285.2 Anoplophora glabripennis | reverse complement strand
TATATGAATATTGATCCATTTTTAAAATAATTAATGAATAAATAAATAATAGAGGACGTTGATTTTGATTTTGTAATTTTGTATTTAAAATCAGTGTTTTTTTTTCAATTTTATTGGCTTAAAGCCTTAATTGCCCAGTTATTTTTGAAGAAGAGCAAGAACTCGATGAGATTTAAAAATTAATTATTTTGAAATAAATTTGTTTTTAAAAAATAAAACATATTTTCAATAAAACCCCTTTAGCCATTTATAATCTTTATTTTTCGAACCTCTATATTACAAATATGAGCGAGTTTGATTTAAAATCGATAATCATTAAATAAATTGTTAAAAATAGTCGGCCATATTGAATGAGCCATTTTGAACTTTCATTTTCCGACATCATATTCTTGTTTAGAGACCTCAGAAACCCCTATATTACAAATATAAGCGAGTTTGATTTAAAATCGATAATTGTTAAATAAATTGTTTAAAATAGTCGGTCATATTGGATCAGCCATTTTGAGTTTTCATTTTCCGACTTCATATTCTTGTTCAGCGACATTTCGAACCCCTATATTGTCTATTTGACAGAATTCGATTTAAAATTCGTTGAATTATTTTAAATGTTCTTAAAAAAAGTATTTATCATTGTTTAAACAATTAAAAAACAATTAGCGTACAAAAATAAGTTTATAACTTTTTTCTAATTCTTATCTCCAAGTAATTTCAAAAGGTTTTAGGAAAATCCAGGGGAACTAAATCAAATTAACATGGACCTTTATGATATCCATTTGATGCTAAGCAATAGTCTCCATCCAACATTATGGACCATGTTAGACAATATCGCTGAGTTTAGAGTAGAAACCGATGCAGAACTAACAAACAAACAGCAGAAGAAATTTGAGAGACTTCAACAGGAACAACTCCCTAAAAAGAGAAACATGCCAGGACTAAATACGGATAAAATTGACTACAATGTCTCCAAAATGGTCTTTGACGAAGCCTCAAAAAGTGTGCTGTCAAAAGGTTTTATCTATGCTGTAACATCAACAGTGGAAAACATCATATACGGAGTGGAAGCATCTATTGAAAAACATCCTCAAAATCTCAGTACACGTGACGGTACCCAAAGATTACCAAGAGCTTGGAAACCTGTCCTGGAAGCCAAGAAGATCAATAAACCAGTGATACGCAACGCTGAGAATAGGCCAAGCAGAACACAAGAACCCACAGCACCGTTAAACGTAAGACTCGTGACGCGCACACACGTATACAGGGTGTCTCATAATTAGCTGCCAACCCTGAACAGGCCGATTCTATGATCAAAACTAAGTAAAAAAGTTCATATGAACATGGGTCCGGAAATGCTTCCTAAGGGCACAGGGACCCATTGAAGAGGGAGGAATGGAAATCATTTTTTTGCAATATCTCTCAATCGCGTTGTGATAAATGAATGAAATTTGGTATACACAGCTAAATTTTGATGAGCAATTTGATGGACTAATCCATTTATTTCCACAAGGTCCATTGGGGTGGGTACGGGGGGGCCCTTGGTACTTTGCGTGTGTAACTTTTTCATCTTTGACTTTTTAACAAATTGGACAGCAAATTCCGTTTTCCCGAACTGTTTTACGTTAAAAAGGTACTCTTGTTTCAAATCGTTATCTTTAACGGTTTCTGAGAAAATCGCTCTTGAATTAATCCCACTTTGGTCAATTTCATAGTAATTTAAACAAAATTATCAAGGTATTCTTATGTCAAAGTATTGTCAACCCGATTGCCAATTTAATAGTTCTAAGCGAAAAAAATGGAAGAGTTTACGGGACAAGAGTTAGTTGATATGATATTTATTTATGGCTTTTGCGATGGTAATGCTGCAGCGGCAGAACGCGAGTACGGGAGAAGGTTTCCAAACCGAAGGCTGCCATCAAGGAGGACATTCCCTACGGTATTCCGCAACTTAGCTGCAACCGCCACTTTTCGAAAGGCACCGGGTCAAGGACGTCCCAGGATTAATAGGGAAGCGGAGGTCCTTGACGCTATTGAACAAGATCCTACGACTAGCATACGGAACATTTCAAGGCAAATAAATGTTCCTCGGCCAACGGTACTACATATCTTAAAGATTTCCTTAACAGAATTGATTAGATGTGCTACTAACATTTCAGGTTGGAAGAATATTAAAGCGACAAGGTCTACATGCCTATCACTATCGACGTGTACATGGCTTGATACCAGAAGATTTTGCGCCACGTATGCAATTTTGTCGCTGGATTTTGTCGCTGGACAACGAGCAAGCTTCCAAAATTTTGTGGTGTGACGAAGCTACTTTTACCCGAAATGGAAAATTAAATTTTCATAATTCTCATTATTGGGAAGAAGAGAACCCACATGTTGTTCGGAGAACAAACTTCCAGCAACGGTTTTCCATAAATTTATGGGCGGGAATAATTCACGACACTCTGATTGGACCTATTGAAATTCCACAACGTCTCAATTCAAATCTTTATTTAAACTTACTTCAAGAAAATCTTCCCCAAATTCTCGATGATCTGCCTCTAAATTTACGACGTAACATGTTTTTTCAACACGATGGAGCCCCGGCACATAGTGGTCGCAATGTTCTAAATTTCCTAAACGAAAATTTCGCTGGACGGTGGATAGGGAGGCACGGACCGGTAGCTTGGCCGCCGCGTTCTCCCGACCTAACCCCGCTGGACTTCTTTTTCTGGGGATATCTAAATCAAAAAGTTTACGCCACCGAAGTCGATACCCGTGAGGAATTGCTGCAGCGTATCAATGATGCAGCCAATGAAATTCGTCAAAACCGTTTTAGCATCTTAATAGCTTCGAGAAGTGTTACACGTAGGGCAAGACTTTGTATCAGAGAAGGTGGAGGGTTTTTTGAACAGTTTTTAAAATAGCTTGTTGTCTGTTATCAAAATTAAGTTTCCATCTTATGATCCCTTCGAAAAGTGACGGTTGCAGCTAAATTGCGGAATACAGTGAGGAATGTCCTCCTTGATGTCAGCCTTCTGTTTGGAAACCTTCTGCCGTACTCGCGTTCTGCCGCGCAGCATTACCATCGCAAAAGCCATAAACAAATCATCATATCATAATTGTTCTACATCAATAATGTGTATTACTGATTACGTATTAAATTATTATTATTATTTTTTGTTTAAATTACTATGAAATTGACCAAAGTGGGATTAATTCAAGAGCGATTTTCTCAGAAACCGTTAAAGATAACGATTTGAAACAAGAGTACCTTTTTAACGTAAAACAGTTCGGGAAAACGGAATTTGCTGTCCAATTTGTTAAAAAGTCAAAGATGAAAAAGTTACACACGCAAAGTACCAAGGGCCCCCCCGTACCCACCCCAATGGACCTTGTGGAAATAAATGGATTAGTCCATCAAATTGCTCATCAAAATTTAGCTGTGTATACCAAATTTCATTCATTTATCACAACGCGATTGAGAGATATTGCAAAAAAATGATTTCCATTCCTCCCTCTTCAATGGGTCCCTGTGCCCTTAGGAAGCATTTCCGGACCCATGTTCATATGAACTTTTTTACTTAGTTTTGATCATAGGCCTGTTCAGGGTTGGCAGCTAATTATGAGACACCCTGTATAACTCACCAAGTGGACAAACATCGTCCAGTAAGCCGAACGTAGTAACGCGAAGCAGAAGGATAGAAGACCTGAAGATGGTAAATGATATTTTACCAAAACGTCGTCAAACAAATGATTCTTTTGACGACCATGCAGATTCATCGCGGAAAGGAACCCGGAGAAATTCTACAACCATATACAGGCTGTCTACTATAAGACGGCCACTCCTATGGATCTCGCTTAATATACGACGCACATCAAAAATCTTTATATGTTTTTTTGTTGCATTTTTTGAGGCCTTTATCCTCGTAAAAACAAATTTGAGATCCATGGGCAACTTTGTGAGTAATCATAAAAAATACAGAATAGTACCAAAAGTTTAGGACCGTGTAACTTTTTTATTTTAAGAGATAGAGAATACTTATTTGAATAAAATTTTATGGCAAAATTGATATCTTTCACCGAGACAGATTTTTAAATTATCCTATGTAATTTGCAGCGCCCTCTACGCGTGTAAAAAAAATTGTCATCGAAGCAGGCTGTGGTTATAAAAAATTGCTTGTTTTTCCTCTTTCATCCGATATACTACATGTTGTCTGCATCTGTTACATTTATTACATTTTTTACAATTGTGGTATAAAAAATCTAAACATTTTTGTGTTAACGTAGAAATTGTTATAGACACGTATCAACTATAAAAAATTTAATAAATATAATGTACTTCTTTAAACAAAATACAGATTTCCTTTTCATATTATTATAATATTGGTTTTTTACTTTATAGAAAACTGAGCCTTCAACATTGTTCTTACGCTAAATGTAGCACGCTATGAAAACAAATGTGTTATATCAGTAATGTCATTATTTAACAAATTGTTTATTGTTAGTTTGTACATAACTGTTGGTTCAAAAATTGTTACAGTTTACTGTGATTTGAAAAACTATAATTTTGAATAAAAATGATATTTTCACATATTGAGAATTGTAATATGTTTATATTGTACTATCGATGCAATTTCAATTCTCTTTAAGCACTTGCGTAATGTAGAAAACCTTCGCTGATAAAATCAGCTGTTGTTAATAAAATAGGTAATGTTAGAATTTTAAATTATGTAAATATAAAAAATGAGCAAAACAGTGAGAGATTAAATTGAAGTGAACTACAATTTAGAAAAGGATAGTGTAAGAAGGGTATTATGAAAAAATTGTTTCAAATGTTATAAGATGAAAAAAGTGCATCTCTTGAAGGAGGAAGATAAACCGAGGAGAGTAAGATTCTGTATGTTCAGACAAGAAAGAAAGAGGGAAGATCCTTTTATATTCGAAGAATTGTCTGGTCAGATATGTCTAATTTTTGTAACAATAGATTTTTAATAGGAACATTTACTTCAAATGAACTAATGGTAATTTACATTTGCACGTAGAAACTGCATTTCAACAGAGGTTTTCAGTAAACGTTTGTGTTAGAATTCTTGATAATAATAATAAAATGCATTTATTGCCCAACAGAACAAATGTTCCAATTACAGGACAAAAAGTATAGACATTCAAGTATAAACATTAAAAATATAAAAAATATAAACACAAATACGTCCAGTTTCTACAATATCAGTTAAAATTTATTAAATTAAAAAAATCAGTTGCTATAGATAACAAATTATTTATGGTACAGTGGTTTATATCACACTGCATAGATATTAAATTATAATTATTTGCCATGACGATTGGAGATTTAAGAAGTATGTTGGTTTTAGCATTCCCACAATAGAACATGCAATCAGCACAAGACCCATATCTAGGAACTCGTATATTAAAAGAACCCAGTAGATATGCTGAGTCAACACTGGCATGAAAAAGTTTAAATAGGAAAGATAAACTATTGAGTATTCTTCTATTTTGCAAAGATTGCATTTTGAATCGATCTAACAGCAGCCTATGTTCATATCCTCTATTTGGATAATAACCATCAAATCGAAAGTTTAAAAATTTAAGAAAGCGACGTTGAACTTTTTCGAGCTTCTTAGTATGTATCTGGTAGTAAGGGTACCATATAAGGCTGCAGTATTCTAATTTAGAACGAACTAATGAGTCAAACAGACATTTCAGTGCAGTAACGTTATGAAAGAACTTAGCTCTATTAGCCGCATTTATAATTACATTGATATGATCAGTGAAGGATAGTCTATTGTCATATATTACACCTAAATCCTTAACATTATCGCAACGTGCTAGTAACGCATTTTCAAGGGTGTAGCTAAATATTAACGGTTCTTTTTTGGATGTAAATGAGCAGACCTTATCTATGTTAATAGTTAATTGATTATTCTTACACTATCTACTTACAAGATCTACCTGCTCTTGCAGAATTAAACAATCTTCCAAATTAGATACACTGAGAAATAGCTTCAAGTCGTCGGCAAAAAATAGATGATTAGATTTTAAATCATTAATAAATAAAATAAAAAGAAGTGGTCCTAAATTTGACCATATAGTTCACGTTTAGAAAGATAGGATTTAATGAGAAGAATGAGATTATCGTTTAAGCCAAATAAACTTAACTTATTAAAAAGTATGCCATAATTAACTTTGTCGAAGGCCTTCGAGAAATCTGTATACACCACATCAACTTGTCCCTTAATATCCATATGATATGCTGTATACTGAGTAAATTGAGCTAAATTTGTTATCGTAGATCGTCTCGGAACAAATCCATGTTGGTTTGGTGAAATATAACCCTTGACAATACTAAAGATTAGAGTATATAGAGACATCTCGAAAACCTTTGCGAAGTTGGACAAAATTGCAATAGGACGATAATTCATCAAATTCCCAGGATCACCGCTTTTAAGTATAGGACATATTCTTGTTATTTTCCAAATATCGGGAAAAGTTGCTGAAGAGACTATAAGATTAAATAGTTGTAGTAGTGGTGTAATTAAAACTCCCGAGCAATCCTTTATTAGGAAACTGGGAATTTGATCATCTCCACATGTCATTTTGTTTTTCAGCTTCAAAATAGATGTGCGAATATCATTCTCAGTAAACTGAAATAAGGTAGAACTAGATTGATCTATGTAATTTGATAGATTTAATGCATATGTATCATCGGTGGCAAAAACAGAGGAAAAAAATTTGGCAAAACCATTGACTATACCGTTGGGATCATTATATCGATCATTATCCAAGAAAACTTCATTTGGTATTCGCGAACTGCGTTTTTTACTTTGAACAAATGACCAAAAACTTTTCGGATCATGTTTAAAATTGATTTGAATGTTAGTGAGATAATTTTTATAAGCAACTGAAATGTCTGTTTTAACAATAATTCTCAAACGTTTAAACTCATTAAAATGATACATACTACGACACTTTTTATATTTATTATGATGATATGCTTTTAGTTTTATATTATTAATTATTTGACTAGTGTACCATGATGGGTATTTTCTTTTAAACTTTTTATATACAGGAATCCATTGATCAAATAAATCGTACAATCTTCTATAGAATGCTTCACAAGCAGAGTTAACATCAGTGTAATCTCTTAAAAATTGCCAGTTTGTATGCAACAAAGCATGATAGAGTTCAGGAAAATGGGCTTTTTTGAAATTATATGCTTTATTACTACAATTTACGGGAAAAGTGGAGAAACTAGTCTTATTTATTTTTGCATATACTACTAGTGAGGGATGATAACCATCCTCTCCAATTAAAGGTTGGGTTTCTCGCGAAATTACACATTCCATGTCAGATAAGCATAAATCCAACATTCTACCGTATGCATTACAGATAGTATTGAGTTGATTAAAATTGTTAAATTCAAGAAAATTCAAAATAAAATTAGTTTTACAATCACTTACATCCAAAGATATAAAATGAGTAACATTAAAATCGCCTAAAATTACAACGTTGCTTATGTCAGCGAGAATAAGATTAAATGCATCCAGAAATGATTCCATTTCATCATTACTAATTTGTGGAGGAATGTAAATTACATATACATAAAATACTGAATTATTACCTAAAGTAATTTTGCATCCTAACAGATCAATTAGTGGGAAGATATCGTTAATATAGTCATTATTAAGTGACACTACATGTAGATCTGAATTAAACGCCAATAACACACCGCCACCACGAGTAAGCGAAGTTTGTAAATAATTTCTATCATGGCGAAAAACTATGTAATTTTCAGGAAATAGCTCACTACTAGAAACATCTTCTCTTAACCATGTCTCCACAACAGCTATGCAGTCATAATTGGTGTTATGGACAGAAGTGAAGAATTCTTGGAGTTTTGTGTTTAGGCCACGTACATTTTGAAAGTACAGTGTGAATTCTTCTGATCTGCTGGGCGTGTCTAGTTTAACGATACGATTTGGGGTGACCCGCGGATGAATTTAATAGTTAAATTATTTTCACCCTCAGATAATCTCCTATCCAGTTCTTTTCTGAGGTTTCGATAGTGTTCCTGTTGCTTAGGAGTTTTATCTAAAGATACTCTTACATTTTGGATCTCATTAAAGTTTTTTAGTCTATGAGCCTTATGTATTATATCATGCACAACTGATTCAGATGATAACGAAATTTTTATTGGACGCGGTCTATTTTTGTTGACATCAAATTTCCCTAGCCTCATAGGTTTAAGGGTAGACTCAACTTCAGCATTTGGTAGTATATGATCTAACACATTTGTGACTTGTTGCTTGTCATGAATAACTCTTTCATTACGGTTAGTT
>NW_019417502.1:25476-45358 GCF_000390285.2 Anoplophora glabripennis | reverse complement strand
ATAGAGGCTTTTTCATTCTGCCCGGCCGACGGCGATTGATTTCGCAACCGTGGCGGGTTTTTGGTTTGAATTGGAAAGGTAGGTGAATATGATTGTTTCGCCTCCTTTTCAATTCAGCGGTCTCCGGCATATCCGTAGGTACAAGATTATGACTTCTATGAATATACGGGGTGTTCTGAAATCCTGAAGCTCGCTCGAAGGGTGGAATACGACAATACTATGACACTTTTTATATTTATTATGATGATATGCTTTTAGTTTTATGTTGTTAATTATTTGACTAGTGTTCCAGGATGGGTATTTTCTTTTAAATTTTTTATATACAGGAATCCATTGATCAGTACAATCTTCTATATAATGCTTCACAAGCAGAGTTAACATCAGTGTAATCTTTTAAAAATTGCCAGTTTGTATGTAACAAAGCATGATAGGATTCAGGAAAATGGGCTTTTTTGAAATTATATGCTTTCTTATTACAATTTACCGGAAAACTAGAGAAACTAGTCTTATTTATTTTTGCATATACTACTAGTGAAGGATGATAACCATCCTCTCCAATTAAAGGTTGGGTTTCTCGCGAAATTACACATTCCATGTCAGACATGCATAAATCCAACATTCTACCGTATGCATTACAGATAGTATTGAATTGATTAAAATTGTAAGACAATTCAAAATAAAATTATTAGTTTTACAATCACTTACATGCAAAGATATAAAATGAGTAATATTAAAATCGCCTAAAATTACAACGTTACTTAAGTCAGCGAGAATAAGATTAAATGCATTCCGTATTTCCGTGATTGACTCGTTCACGTTGTGTGACCCTATCGCTCATCGTTCATTTGAGCGCAAACTCAGTGCCTGCAGATCTGAACTGAAGAGCAGGTACTGACAAAGAACGAAAGTCACGAAAGATCGACTCTATGATCATAATATGATCTATTGGGTATCGGTACTGTATACGTCGATATTGCATGTTTGCGATCTGAAATCTGTACAGGGATGTGCATAATTTAAAAATCGTTATTATACAATCAAATGATGGCGCTGAATGGAATGAAGGAGACGAAATTCTAATTTTTTACTGATAAGGTTCACGTGATAACATTGTAAAATTTCTTTGAATTTTACTGATACGGTTTTAATAAAAACGCTGTCATTTAATTAATAATAAGTTGCTTCTTCTTTAAAAAAACATAATTTTGGAACAAAATAAGTTGCATTTTGCCTTATCACCAACACCGTGTTCAGTAAAAAGAATTCCATACTCTACTTCTTTTTTGTTTTCAGACATTTTTTTAATTTTAACCAGCAGTTGAATATAATACAACTGCGAAATTGCCTCAACGACTGCTGTTATAAAACTAAACTAAATAAAAATTGTTTTAAATTTTATAAGCATGAAGCATACATTTTCTGACGTGCAAATGCAATTATAAAAAACATATGGTCATAAATCTATCAAATGTTGACAGTGTAGAAAGATATTAGCCGCCGCAAGCCGTGACAAAAAAGGCATTCTATTGCGTACGGACCGACCGATACCGACTGATACAGATTGGATTCGATACTATTTTTTTTGCTATCGTTCATATGAACGGGTCTTCATGAACGGATCATTTTAATAATTGACCTGGATGACTCGGGTCGCCGAAATAAACGGATCTTCCCATTACTAATATACAGGGTGTATCACAAAGAGGGCCCAGTAGTATTATCTCAAAAAGTAGTCAAAATTGAAATCTGAAAATTCGTTTGCAGGAGTTTATCAAAAAGATCTATTCAATGAGAATAGTGTCAACTTCCTCGCACTTCCGGTTATACCGGAAGTCGTCATCAGCTCTGTTATTTCAAATGGAACAATGTATATTTATGCATTTTTTAATTCTACGGTAAAACCTAGACTAATTTCATATAAGGTACTATAGGCCAAAATGTGACAATTTTCAAGATGTTATCAATTTTCGAAAAAAATTAAGGGATGCGAGTGATTTTTGAAAATAGAATAACTCCGACATTTAGCTTTATTTATTAATAAAACTTGGCATGGATAATTTAAAAGCAATGAGATTCAACCAGTTTATATAAAATTTACAAAAATTCATACAGAGTGTTTAAGAACGTGTGACCAGTATTGTGACGTTGAAGTTGAATTTACTTTACTTTAATATTTCAAACGGTAGACCCTGTATATTATTACATTAATGGATGGTCAATTAAATGTATTTAAAATTATACATAGTTTATAATATAATAAGTAGGGAACTATAGAGTTTCCTATACCCAAAGTTCTTGTGTAAATTGGAAATTATTGATTTCAACACATAAAAACGTTCGGTGGATTTGATGCATTAAAGAATTGAATAATAAACGGTGTCTGATTAATGAACTGTAATTTTTATTATCGTTATACCTTCATCAAAAACAATAATTCAGTATTTTAAATTAAAAAGGGCGATGCTTTAAATAAACCCACCATACACGTAGGAAATCCTGGTGGGAAAATCTTAACTCTTTGCGGATCCGCAATAAAGTTATACATTTCAACATTATTATTATTATTATTATTATTATTATTATTATTATTATTATTATTATTATTATTATTATTATTATTATTATTATTATTATTATTATTATTATTATTATTATTATTATTATTATTATTATTATTATTATTATTATTATTATTATTATTATTATTATTATTATTATTATTATTATTATTATTATTATTATTATTATTATTATTATTATTATTATTATTATTATTATTATTATTATTATTATTATTATTATTATTATTATTATTATTATTATTATTATTATTATTATTATTATTATTATTATTATTATTATTATTATTATTATTATTATTATTATTATTATTATTATTATTATTATTATTATTATTATTATTATTATTATTATTATTATTATTATTATTATTATTATTATTATTATTATTATTATTATTATTATTATTATTATTATTATTATTATTATTATTATTATTATTATTATTATTATTATTATTATTATTATTATTATTATTATTATTATTATTATTATTATTATTATTATTATTATTATTATTATTATTATTATTATTATTATTATTATTATTATTATTATTATTATTATTATTATTATTATTATTATTATTATTATTATTATTATTATTATTATTATTATTATTATTATTATTATTATTATTATTATTATTATTATTATTATTATTATTATTATTATTATTATTATTATTATTATTATTATTATTATTATTATTATTAATAATTATTATTGTTGTTATTAACTTTTATTTTATATAGCTATCTTTAATTAACAATGTTCTTTCTTTTTCGTCTGGCATGTTTCACTGATAATTTTTGAAACAGTTGTTCTGCCCACACGGTAAGCATACGATATAGATGTCATATCTACTAACAAAAATTTTTAATGCATAAGTGAATACTATTTTTCGTCAATGCAAGGGCCAGCCTTTCTCCAGAAGAAATAGATTCTCTTACAATATTCTGTTTTTTAAAGTATTATTTACTTTACTTAGCAAAACATCAAAAATTTCTGGCGACATGCTAAAATAATTAAAATGATTTGAATGATCTCCCAAACGCATGTCTTTAACAAGGTTAAAAAATATTTCTAACCCACATTCGTTTCTTCCTTTTATTTTGGATTCGAGGACATTTTTCATTTTCATATATATTACACCCTAGGACTAAACATAATATATTGATATGCTCCAATTAAGATAATTAGTTTTTAATGTTTGTGTAGTTCTATGTAATATGTAATGTTGAGCGTCAGTGGAAATATTAAAATAATTATAAATTTTGATTATTATTTTTAGAAAATATATTTTTATTACTTACCAGGCTAGCTTTTTATTTGTTATCACTCAATTTGATTTTGAAATATAAATTGTAAATAAAAAACATAATTTTTTTTTTATAAAAAAAATCTGGATTTAAAATGGAATTCTATATTACGTTTGATAATTTTAATGACAATTAAATTACCTATGTCAATTTTGTATAAATAATAGACATCAAATTTAGTAGAACATGAGGTCTTATCTCAGTAGTCGGTTCACAAAATAGGTTTTACTTGTAATTAACTTTGTTAAAAAAATTAAATAATATTGTTATAATCTATTTGCTATGACTCGCCTTAATAGCTCCTACTCAAAAAATTTTTTGAGACTGTCTTAAAACGTGACTTAAGTATGCCCTTTTTCATACTTAATTGCCATATTAACATGGTTGCGAGGAAGGTAAACAAGACGTTTGCCTTTTAAGTGGTCGCTGTACATGATTTTGTGTTAATATGTAATGTCTTACCTTTACAGTCGATTTCAACTTGAACAAGTGAAGTCAAAATAATCAGCATCATTACATATATAGTTCCATTAACCAAATATGTTGTTTGTGGATTCTTTTTACAATCTGAAATACAAATAATTTTAATAAATGTCTATATTTTAAAAAGTAATTTTAATAGCAGATTTAATAAGCATTTTAATATGTCATAAAACTTTCTGTTTTTTTCTAGAGAATAACTTATGCTCTTGAAGTATTTCATTTAACTCACTTATAAAATAAAAATTGTTACTTATGAAAGTCATAAAAATGATATCAATAAAATATGTGATAATAAGTCTAGTTTTTGTTAATTTTTGCTTCAATATATGCTCAAATTGCCTTCTACAGGCTGTTACAAATTCGCTTCTCACTACAGGGATCTCGGAAACGGTAAGAGATACGAAGTAGCTTAAATGGGGGCAAAGTTGCATAATTAGGGGACCAATATTATACCTCTAAAAAATCAGGGGTACCATGATTAGTTTTCGAAATATTTGAAAAAAGCCGAAACTTTGGAAATTTATTTTTTGTTTCATTTCAGTATTATTTGAGGTGATATTGAAAAAAGAAGAACACTTTCCCATGGCAACTTTTTTCCCTCTATCGAATGGCATATCAATTTTTATATGTAACGTTGCGTCTCTCCAGGACCATCATCAACTTCATTTTTTTAAATACGACCCTGGACATTTTATTACATTTTTTTGCAAGCCTTCATGACCCCCAATTCTGTACAGCCTCAGCTCGAACCAGATTCTGATGTTGAAAACGCCCGGTATATGTGAAAGAGATATGCTGGCGAACGGCTGGCGTTTGGCCACCGGTTTTTGTAGAATATTTTTTATTATTTTTTTTAGTAGTAGTAGTTAGTTCGATTCACGCACGCATAGCATTTTGTTGATTATCCCTCTCCAGGAAGAAAGGTCAATTGCATCACATTTTGGTGAGTTACTTTATTTAGTTTTTTTTTCTCTTATTTTAATACAGGGTGTCCCGCATAAGAACCGACACAGGGCAGGTGCATGTAGGGGTGTCCAAAATATTGTAATTTAACCAAACTTACCTATACAGGGTGATACAGTCATAATGTCATTAATTTAATTAATTAACCACGTATTCGGAAGGCTTAATAAAGACAGAAAATCGGAAAATAATTTTTTACTCGACTTTTAAAAATGAAGGAAATCAACCCATAACTCCCGCTACAAGGAAATTTTGTAACGTAATGTCACGAATCAGTTGTCAGCTGAAGCGAACAGCGTTGCCAAGTTCACTTCATAATGTGTGGTTCACATTTACTGTGGGTTCCGCGTTCCGCGTTAAACGTATGCAAGTAAATAAAGGAGCATGCTGTATTTTATTATAAATAATTTTAACAATTGTATTAACTTAGTGCAGAATGTTTTAACAAGCCTGACTTCTCGAAGTCGACTTTCGTTAAAAGAAAATAAATAAAGCAGATGTAGTTACCTGTTTGTAGGCACACCGTATTTTATCAAATAAAAAAGTCGGCACACTACTAAATACTCGAATATACAAAATACACTACACACGGTTACAAAACCATTAACAATTTAAAGCGTTTATTCAAATCTACAACCTTCCACATCTTCCGCATTTTTTCCAACTGCATCTATCATACCATACCGCGCAGCGAAGGTGCAGAACATCGACAAAATGACTTAAATGTGATAGAAGCTGTTTTAAATTTAGTCGAGGAGCAGGCTACTATTTCCACAAGAACAATTTCAAGGCGACTGGAGATATCACAAACTAAAGTTTGGCGGATATTGCGTGAGAATTCACTGAACCCGTACCATTTTCAAAAAGTTCAAGCTTTAAAACCAGCTGATTTCCCCAATCGTCATGAATTTTACAGTTGGTTCCTAAATCGAAGTGCAGCAGACCTTAACTTTATTTTTATTTTTAAAACAAAGTGCGCTGGACGTATGAACGCTGTTTTACTCATGCTGGCATTTTAAAAACATTACTTTCTCAAAAACAATAAGTACCTACCTAGGTTACACCAAAGTTTATATTTACACTAAAGTTTACATTTATTATGTAAACTTTTGTTAGACGCAATTGCATATTGAATAAATTGAAATACTAAAACTGTGTATTATTTAACATAACAAATTATAAAACGTGAAAACGTTAATAATATTAAAAATGATAAATTGTAATAACCGTACATTCGAAAACAATCATCCCTATTCATTACATTAAATTTGATGACACGATTTTCCTTTGATAAAAGATCGACAACTTTTTGCTCTACTTTGCATGGAATACGGTTGTTAATTCTGTTTTTAAACCACTAGTTAACATGAAACTATCACTTTATTCTGTATATTTTTACACGGGAATGAATTATATATCTCAAAATTAATAAACTGTCAATACAACATATGTCATGTTAATGAGTTTTACTATATAGTTCAATTGGGAGATCACACAATGAATATTCAATATATTTAGCTCACCACAGCCAGATAATGCAATAAAATAAAATTAAACGTGTGTGCCGACATACTTCCACCTGAGTAACATTAGGTGAAACTAAATAATGTGACTCACAAAAAATAAAGGCACATGTAACATAAATCTCATTAAGGGAACCTTTTAGGTCTTAATATACGTCCACTTCGACTAAATTTAAGTTTGATAGATTCATCTTTATCACTTCTAAGTACTTTACTTTTCACTCCCGCACATTCTCTGGAGATGTTTTCGGGTACTCTGCTTTTGGTTTTCAGTCCCGCACTAGCACTAGCTTTTTCATATTTTTGATAGGCAGAAATCTCTTGATCTATTACCTCCAGAGGGTATAATCTTTGTATCGGGCGTAAAAGTTGGCCACAAGCGGTTTGAAGACGAACAAGACGAATTTTACCATCTCTACCAGGGATTAATTCGATAACTCGTCCTAAAGGCCAGTCCAATCTCTTCGTTTTATCGTTTCCAACAAGAACTACTTCATTTAAAAAAATAGGTCTCGAAGGTGCTTTATTATTCGCGAGCTTTAGTTGTCCCAAGTATTCACTACGAAAACGTGCACGTAGTGCGTCTCGTAGCTTTTGTCTATATGCGATACGTCGCTTCAAAGAGTCTCTGTCCACGCCATCACAATCAGGAACTCCGCATTCTACTATATCTTGTAAAAACATATTAGGAGTCAAAGGCACCAATTCGGAAGGTTCATCAGATACATATGTAAGAGGTCTGGAGTTCACAATAGTTTCGCAGTCACAAATAATAGTCAATAATTCTTCATATGATAAAGAAGCGCGTTGCAAAACTTTACGTAGCAGTTGCTTAAGGATTCCAATGAGTCTTTCCCAAAATCCTCCCCACCATGGAGCCGCAGGAGGGTTGAAACGCCAGTTAATACGTTGAGCAGCACTAAAATCATTGATGATGTCCCAGTTTAATTTTTCGAAACAATTTTCCACACCGACAAAGTTGGTAGCATTATCGCTATAAATGAGTCTCGGTCTCCCTCGTCTTGCGATAAATCTCCGAAGAACTTGCACAAATTCTGAAGTAGAAAGAGATGTAGTAAGTTCCAGGTGTACAGCACGATACACCGCACATGTGAATAAGCAAATCCAAGCCTTTTCACCCGTCTTCAAATAAAGTGGTCCTGCAAAATCAATGCCCGTCACCTCAAACACCGCGGCGTCTTTCACTCTATCCACAGGTAAAACTGAAGGGTTTTCTTCAAAGTGTTTCGAACTGTACCGTCTGCAAATCGAGCATTTGTTTATTACCGACCGTATGGTTCTTCTTCCTCCGAGTATCCAATATTTTTCTCGCATGAGACTTAAAAGACCTTGTGTTCCGATGTGGAAAGAATTTATATGAGAGTCAGAAATTAACAAATTTACCACATGATTTTTTGAGGGTAGCAATATCGGATAGCAAAAGTCCTTTATATCTTTTCTTTGAGATATTCTTGACTTTAGACGAATCAATCCAAACTGGTCATAAAATGGATTTAAGGTACCGATTCGTTTGTCATTAATATCAGGAAAAGCTTCATCTTGAATTAACTTCAGAATAAATGTCTCAGCCTCTTCAATTTCCTCGGTAGTCAGCAATCCTTGACGTTTATTTCGAGCATTTTTTAAGTTATATCTGAATCGAAAAATCCATGCAATCATTCTGATTGTCTTACTGTATTTAGAAAAATAACCAAGATGCCAATCTGTAGTGTCAGTGTTAACCAACGACGTGACAAGTCTTTTCTTTCGCTCTTGGTTAATCTCTTCTTCGTCACATACCATGGGACAGCTAGGCCACATGTCTGGTTCTAAGTACAACCAATGAGGTCCCTCCCACCATTTTGACTCAACCAATTGTCTAGCAGAACATCCTCTTGATGGGAGATCGGCAGGATTTTGTGTACCTGATACATGTCTCCAAGAATCTACTGAAGTTAACGATCTGATTTCTTGGACTCGGTTCCAAATAAATGTTGACCACTCCTCCGCTCGCCGTATCCATGATATCACAGTGGATGAGTCTGACCAAAAATAACATTCCATGTCTCGTTTAAATTCAGCTCTAACACTATGGAAGAGTCTAGCTCCAATCGTGGCTGCTAACAATTCCAATCGCGGAATTGTTGTTTTCTTTAGAGGAGCTACTCTAGCTTTGGCCGTCAGCAAATTTACATAAACTCGGTCATGTTCTTTTATTCTTAAATAAATTACTGCTGCGTATGCATCTTTGCTCGCGTCACAGAATACATGTAAGCTAAATCTTCTATTATTTCCTAGTCCCCACTTAATACATCTAGGTATTCTGATGGATGTCAACAAATCGAGCTCTTTATTCCACGCACAAAAATCATGTTTAAGTTCTTCATCTACAGGATCGTCCCAACCCAGCTTTTGCTTCCATGTTTTCTGTAATAATAGTTTGGGGTATAAAGATGTAGGACAAGTGAAGCCAATAGGGTCGAAAACCTTCTGTGCCATCGAAAGAATCTGTCTTTTGGTTATCGTTCGATCCCCAGAGCTCGCTTCGATGCAATTTTTAGTGATCGCTAACACATCGTTGTTCGGATACCAAGACAATCCAAGCACAGATATAGGCTCAACTTCCGTTGAGGCATCTTTTCCTTGTGTGTACTCCCACCCTCTGAGATCAAAACTGCCTTCGTTCATAACAGCGATGGACTCACTTATAAAGCGGTTCAATGAAGCTTCGTCTTCCAGGCTCGTAACACAATTGTCGACGTAGAAGCTTTCAGACAATTTATCTATTGTTTCTGGGGAGTAAAATGTACCAGTTCTGCTGAATTTTTTCCTACATAAGGCAAGATGATGTTCAATAGTTGCACCAAGAAGAAATGGACTGCTGCTGATACCAAATACCACACGTTTGTGTCGATAAGTTATTTCTTCGCCATCCGTTCCTATCCACAAAAACCTGACAAAATCTCTGTCCTTTTGACTCAAGCTGATCTGCAGAAAGGCTTTCTTTATGTCAGATATGACTCCAAAACTATACAATCTGAATCTCAACAGTATTGAAGGGATAGATTCTATCAAATTGGGTCCAGTTTCTAAACAACTGTTCAGTGAAGGTTTTCCTTTTTCACATGAAGATGCATCGAACACAGGCCGTATCTTCGTAGTGCTGTTTTCTTTGATTACGGCTCTATGTGGTAAATAGTGAGCAGCTTCGTTTCCTAACTCGTTATTGGGTACCTCTTCTATGATTCCTTCCTGAAGCCATTCTTGGAAAACATGGTCATATGATTCCAATATGTGGTTTCTTTTCAACTTTTTTGTAGTCGAATCTAATCTTTTTCTCGCAACATCGTAATTTCTCGACAACGGGGCATGGCCTTCTAACCATGGAAGTCGTACTTCATATCTGCCCATCTCGTTAATTCTAACTGTTTGCTGAAACATTTCCTTTGCCGCTAAAGCCAATTCCTGTCTGTTTTTCGTCTCAGCCGGATCGGTAATACCTAACACATCCAGTGCCCATAAGTTGGAAATAGGCGCATCTTTGACTAACATGGACATGCTTACTAAATTCGTACTTCTCTCCGCATTAGGAACTTTCCCCATTAAAGTCCAACCCAACAAGGTGTCTACAGCGACTAGTCCGGATTTCAACAAGTGTCTACGGCCAGTATATAATTTTCCAATTACATCGGCTCCGAGTAACACCTCTATAGGTCCCTGACTGCCTACATCGCTCAAATGAATATTTTTCGCCTTCAATTCTTCAATCCACTCACCGAAATGTATTGGCTGGATACTGCTACAAATTTGATTTTGATCCAACATTTCCATGGTGCAATTATAATTGTTATCGCCGATTCTAATTTTATAACAATTATGAGATTGCTCCTCTGTTTTCTGTCCTCCAAACAAAGCATGAGTGATTGTTACTGTTTTAAATGGAACATAACCTAGTTCTTTAGCGGTGTCCTTCAAGATATATGATCGCTGCGATCCCGTATCCATCAACGCTCGAATTTCTTTTGAAGCAGAACCATTGCTTATGGTTACTCTAATTGTTTGCATAAAAACATGCGAGGAAGTTTGGCACGATAGCGCTTGTTCAGTAGATTTTTTCTCTTTTTCCTCTTCTGCTATCAAAGAAGCCTCATTTTTCGCTTTGTTAGCCAGTATTTCTGGACACATCATCGTAACGTGTGATTTGTTGCATACCATGCAGTTCACTCGTGCATGGCATTTTCTTGCCAAGTGTCCCATCTTTAGGCATCTAAAACATGCTCCCCTTTTTGAAAGAATGCTCTTCTTTTCTTCTAAAGAATGTTTTCTGAACTTAAAACAGTTTTCAGTTTCGTGCGAACCTTCACAAAAGGTGCATTTGGTAGTAATATCACAATTAACAAGTCCAGCGGCAGTTGCTGTCCGCTCATCTGTACATTTGTTCCCGAATTTCTGTTTAACTTTCTCTGACCGAAATAGTTTTTTGTCTGAAGAAATCGTGTTGAGTCCGAAACTTTCAGTAGCCAGCAAAATTCGCTGTTCGTTTTCTACTTCAACTCCTAAAAAATTCATCAGCCCATCTAAACGACTTTCAGAAGGTGATTCTTCATCGGAAATCTCTGTTTTCTGTTTTAGACTGCTCACGTATTGAGCCGAACGTTGCCAAGCTCTTAAAAGATTTTCAGGTAAGCATGACTCGATCAAGGGAAATAACATCGAAGCACAATTATTTTTTGTTATTCCTAGAGTTTCAAGAGCTCGTAAGTGACTTTCAATCTTATCATGGAGAGTGGAAATATCCATCTTGTCTTGGGCCATGGCATTACTCAAAATGAGCTTTAAAAGTTCCCTCACATACACCTCAATAAGAATGTCATCGCGACCAAATCTAGCCTTTAGACTATCAATGATTTTTGAATAGTTTTCTTGCATAGCAGGATAGCTTTCCACAAGTTGTCGAGCTTTGCTGCCGGGTACTGTAGCCTGTATTAAGTAAACGATTTTATCATGTGAATCAATGTCAGGGTCATCATGGATTTTTTTAAACTGGGCCCAAAAACCTAGCCACTCTCGAACATCTCCACCGAATTTCCTGAATTCTATTGTAGGTAACTTAAACTGACGCTTACCTAATCGTTCTTGACTACTATGCTGGCTTACTCGAGAATTGGCACTATGCTCGCTGTGTATGTCGTTGTCTAAGCTAGATTCCTCAACCTTGAGCCTAAGATTTGTGTACTTCTTCAAATAAGTATCTCGAATCTCCATCTCCTCAGCTAGCTCCTTTTCGTCGGCATCTGTTTCTAAACGCAGCTCGTACACCTTTTCATCCACATTTTGCAGATCCGAATATTTTTGTTGCACTACTTCCCAGGTCAGCTTAATGGAACGAGCCGACTTATCCGCAGCAGACAATAAGACTTCCAGTTCGTTAGCATTTTTCGTAAAAACTGCTGTCCGTACTTTACGATCCTTTTTGTGGATTTCCATTTCGATTCCCGTGCCACACTACCAATATACGTTTTCCTTCTATTTGAGTCCTGTCACGGTCGCCACTATGTTAATTCTGTTTTTAAACCACTAGTTAACATGAAACTATCACTTTATTCTGTATATTTTTACACGGGAATGAATTATATATCTCAAAATTAATAAACTGTCAATACAACATATGTCATGTTAATGAGTTTTACTATCTAGTTCAATTGGGAGATCACACAATGAATATTCAATATATTTGGCTCACCACAGCCAGATAATGCAATAAAATAAAATTAAACGTGTGTGCCGACAACGGTCCTACTACAGTTCGTATAAGTCTAGGAGCCAGATAGGGTTTCGTTTACTAGCTATAAAAATAAACTTTTTACAGCCATTTAAATATTTAATTTTTTGATAACAATTAAACTGACCACTTTCAGGCTTTGCAACCAAGTTTTTTAGATTCAGGAGGTCAAAATATTTATGAATAAGTTGTTTGCAACCGTACTCTTATTTGCAACGGAATCTGGCTCCTAGACTATAGTGCACGTGCAAATTAGAAGGTTAGTGACCTAGACACAGGTTAGCCTAGGTCGAAAACACGTACCGAGTTGTTTATTTGTCTCCGTCCGATTGTTTTTTATCTTATATTACTTACAGTCAATATTTAAATACTACATACATTTCACCCTCTCTATAATTTATCTAGTGAGTGTTGGTATTTTATGTCATTATTTCTGTAATGAAATTGAAATGGTTATGAAATGAAATTTAAATTATTTGAACTCTTGGAGTATTGTAACTTCAATATTAAACGTTATTTAAAGTGAAACAGAGCTTAATTTCTTTGCAGCCACAATGGTCACATTTGGTCAGATGACAACTCGCACACTACTCGTCGGTTTAGCTTTCAGAGGTGATTGGGTGTCAATGTATGGGCAGGAGTATATGCAATCGTCTAATTGGGCCGCATTTTCTACCTGAACATCTGAATGGGCCGCGTTACTTTCAATTTTTAGTAGAATTGTTTGAAAACCTTCTCCTTCAGATGCTACGGGATATGTGGTTTATGCACGATGGAGCTCCGGCCCATTTTGCTCGCGATGTCCGTGGATTTTTAGACGATCAATGTCCCAATCGGTGGATAGGGAGATGAGGGCCCATAATCCTATGGACTTTTGTATATAAGATTATATTAAATCTGTCGTGTATCACACCGATGTAGAGAATGTAGAGCAGTTGCGGAATCGTATCGAAGATGCCACTGAAGAAATACGTAACAGCCATGGTTTATTCCATCGTATCCGTCGCTCATCTATCCAACGTGTACACTTGTGCATAGACGGTAACGGTAATGTATTTGAACATTTGCTTACAGCAAATTAAAAAAATTAACGTTATGATATTAATAAAAACTGATTTTTGGCAAGGCATGCTCAGACCTCCTCGAGGTTCTTGCTGGGCAAACAATAACAATTTAATATGTTGATTGCATAATTATAAAAAATAATTTATAGCATTTTAAATTATTATTGGCTGACGTGAGCAAACCGTTTATTTATTGTCTTTATATGAGCGAAAATATATAAATATGGCAACGTTGCATCTAGGACGAGTTGTTCATATCGTAGCCGTGCGCAAATTGTGATTAACCGACTGACGTCAGCCGGTCAGTAACAGCCTGAAAAGGGGGTTAATGATTTGAAAATATTTTTTTTCTGCTTAAATATGCATTTAATTTTTTATTAATCACACCGTCGTATTATACTAATTTTTCTATATCTGCTCTTAAAATTAATGACATTATGACTGAATCACCCTGTATACGAAGTTGCACCCCAAAGTGGAGCCCTAAATTTCGAAAAATATTAATATCTCAGCAACACTTTATCGTAGAAGAATTAAATTTGGTACATGATTTAGGTTTATTACTGGTCTTCTTTGACTATGATTTAGAGTTAATTGAAGTACTACAAGGTGTTTATTGGAGATGGCACTCCTAAAATTGTACCGAACTTCTTTCTCATTGACCGAATTGAAAAATAGTAATTTTAATTCACAGCAGAATTTAATTTTAGATTTTTTTACTCTTGTTAAATTTTAAAAAAAATTCATGGTTTTCAAGAAAAACCGTATTAACTGACACACGATTTTAACAGTGTTCATTAGAAAATAATAATCAAAAAGTCAGTAGTAGCTTTATCTTTCAAATTTGACAACTGGCCAAATAAATTTTATTTCACTTCTCTCCTAATTCTACACAAAGAAAACAAGTAGCTAGGTAGTTTTTAAATAAGCGAATATTGTATTAAGTAAAAAGCACAAATAAATAATAAAAATAATAATAATATTTTTTCAACAACAATCAGAGGCAGTTGTTGAAATAAAATAATTTTATTATTAACTGACAAGTTTGAAAGATAAATTCATTGCCTTCATAACTCGTAAACCATTCACTTTTCGACAAAAATAAAAGAATGTTTTTCCATCCGGATTTTAGATCGTTATAAAATGCATTCATATTACCAATTAATTCAGTGGCGTAGAAGTTTTACTGTGAATAGGGAAACGATATCCTTGTTTCTCCGCCACTGGTTTTTGAATTTGGACTGTATGCATACAGAACTAGAATTATTAAAAAAAAATTGTACCAAATTTGGATAAATTTGATAAAGTGGTTTTCCAGATATTTAAAAAATTGTTTTATTTTTGTTAATTTCAACGCTCTGTATCTCATAAACGGTGGCTTTTTGCCACATGTTCATAGAGCAAAGTGATGTGTTAATTTTTGTTGTTTAGTACTTTCCCGAAGATTGTCTATTAAAATCTGGACCACCTTGTACAGGGTAGCAAAGTACTCTATAAAAATTTCACAGCCATCCTCGCAAGAAATTATGCGATATCCGTTGACTGCACGAAAAACAGTAAATACCTCCAAAACCAGAAGAGATAGGTAAAGGGAGCCATTATACCATTCGAAAGAGAACAAAATTGTTCATCAGGAAACGCAAACATATATAGGGTGTTCCATTTAAAAAAAAATAAGTTAAAATGGTTTAAAGTTAACTAAATTCGGCATTAAATTTCTACCACCCTGTATGAAATTAAGTCATTTTGAAATTATGGTAGGGAAGCTTAGAGTTTTAATTATGTCCTCTATAAATTTTATCGCTCTAACTTTATTATTGTAAAATACAAATCTTTTTGAATTAGGCTGTACTTCTTTAAATTTTTTTGAAAAAATTATATATATCAAAAACGGTTAACTTTAAGAATAGAAAACCTCTATGAAAGTTCTCATAAAAATTGACGTACAGTCCAAAACTGCAATAATATACATGGTGTTCCATTTAAAATAAGGAAGATGATGTCAACTTCCGGTATAACTGGAAGAGCATGCCCGAAAACACTGTTGCCCAAATTTTCAAAATTAAAATCAAAGTAGTTTCTGAAATATGTCTAATGTCTCGTCACGGTGGGACACCCTGTATACAGTACCTATTTATATTTAATTGGTTGAGTCTGTTTGATATAAATAAAGGCCCTGAGCTATTAACTCCGGTTACCCATTTTTGGACACCCTGTAAAATACGTGTAGGTATATAATATACAGGTGTCCGCAAATTTCACCGACAACGTTTGACTGTCTATTCACGATGATAAATATATACGATCTATGAGAAAAAAGTAAAATAAAAACTTTATGGTTTCTGAGTTACAGACCTTCAAAGTTGTCAAAAATAATACTATGCCCGTTTGCACCGTAGTGTTTAATCCAGGATTAAGTCTGAACTTAGATTAAAATATAATTTAATTAATAACTTCATAACCCTTTTACCGATCGCGTTAAAATTTGGCACATTTATTAGGACTATTATGGCTTATTATTTCATAAAGATTTAGTCAAATCGATATACCGGGTGATAGCTTTCTCCCTTTTAACGGTCAAAACTTTTACAGTGGCCGTATTTTTTTTTTACTGGCAGCAACACTGAAAAAGTCGTTTTATTTAAAACAAATATTGCCCCTTGAGATAATCGCCTACAGAAAGCCATTCTTGAGAACAATAGCATTATTTACAGGTCTGTGCGTTTCGGTTTGCGTAGCAGTGTCACGGATTTAAAATTTTAAGTTCAGTAGGCGATGAAAACAAGATGTTGATTGTTGTGGCTAACAGGTAATGTCATTATTGTCGTGTTTCTTTAGGATTCTCATCACTCTACACATGCAAATTATGAAGTGCCCGCAGTGTATCAAGACAATTAAATGTATTTAAAACTAATGTTCACAAAACTTGAAAAATACAACTTTTTCGTACATTTCATTTAACTCCTGCTCAAGAACTTTAGATCCCAATGCACGTTTACAATTTTGCCACTGGTTGGCGAGTGGGTTCGCAGAAGATAATAATTTTCTTCAAATACCGAAAAATCTTGTTTTACAAGAAACAGAGTTGTAATTGTTCATAATTTGTATCTGTGGTGTCATGAGAATCCTAAAGAAACATTACCTGACAGCCACAGCAATCAACATCTTGTTTTCATCGCCTACTGAACTGATGTTTTAAATCCATGACATTGCTACGCAAACCGAAACATACAGCCCTGCAAATAACGCCATTTTTCTCAAGAATGGCTTTGTGTAGGCGATTTTCTCAAGAGACAATATTTTTTTTAAATAAAACGACCTTTTCAATGTTGCTGCTCGTTTCAAAAAAATAAGACCACTGTAAAACTTTTGACCTCTAAAAGGGAGATGTAACAGGAGAAAACTATCACCCAGTACATTGATTTGACTAAAGCTTTAAGAAATCATACGCATAATAGNCATTTTGACCCCGGATTCTTGAAGAGCAGAAAATTTTACGTCCGAATATGTATTGACTTTTTTTTTAGAACAGACCTTTGTAGGTCACGTGATGGTCATCCAAAATCAAATCCATTTTCCAGCTTTTGGCTGTAAATTGAGATCTTGGGTCTTTGATGAGTTGATATTTTTCGGGTCGTTGATCACGATTCTGGTATTCATTTGAGCCAATCACGTCGTAATATAACGATATAATATTTTCTTACTCCGGATTCTGAAAGATTGAAAAATTTCATCCGTGTGTTTGCATCCAAGGCACCTCCCTATATATATATAAATAAATGGAATGTTATTTTCTTTATACTAACACACAGCATTTTCTTTCATCACACTGTAAATGAGTGGTGACGTCATCGATATTTTTTTCAATGGGATACATTTTTTTGCACGTTTTCATTGATTGTTATACTTTCTACCAACCATATAAAATGTGTATGCTTTTGCACAACGAAATTTTTGAGAAAAAATTTCAGCCTTTGACTTTAGTTTACGGTGCTCACTTTCTAAATCGCATTTAAGTGCCTACTCATGCAACAATGCGAGTATTTTTTCAAGGCATCGGTTTTATGTATTTTTTTTTAATTTACCAGATCCGGTGATCGGATCCGGCAAATTGGTACCGGATTTGGTAGACGTCTAATGATGTGAGATCCGCCGATTATCAGATCCAGTTTTCCGGATTGCAATCCCTATCAGCGACTAAAAACATCTCCGAAAGTAGATACTAAAACTGTACTTTTATTCACAGATTTTTTTTTATGCCTATGAAGTTATTTCATGCTCATAACTTCTTGATCTTTCAAAATGATCTAACAAAATTATAATGTTTAACGTGCTACTACTAAATTATTATTTTTTCATCAATTACAAATATTACATAAAAACAAAAAAATACATAAATGATATTGTTACCTCTACGGGACCTTAAATTTGAAATAGTTAGCCCATCTCCCTTCTTAAGTAAAACTAGAACTGTTGAACTGTTACTATAAATTTTCAATAAATTCATTTTCATATATAGGTATATTGTCTCGGCTGCAGCTGGTTAAAGTTAAACACAAATTAAAATGCTATTAAAGCATATTTTATATTTGTTAACTTAATCTGTTGTAATACATGCGTGTGCAAAAAATAATGCTTATATAATTATTAAGAAACAATAAAAAAATATATTTCAATATTTTCTACCATTTTGACAACTTAATGATTTAGTTTTTGCTTAATACGAGTAGATTTGTTATATTTTGAATAAAAAATATACAGTGTGGCCCATTGAAAACGTACCGTAGGGTATAACTGCCAGGAAAAGATCTTGTCGAAAAATTGCTGAAACACATCGATTGTGTGTCATTCCCCAAAATTTTTCAAATGGGAATGAGGTCAAGTCATACGTCATTGAAAAGAGTTTTTGATTCTCTATACACTGGCGCCCCATTTGTGAAATTCGGTCAATTCGTTTAGAAGTTATGAAGTCTTGAAGGTCTTGAAGTTTCATTAACACATTCCACGAAAAATGTAAAAATTAAATCGGTTTTATTTAAAGTGAAGGAATTTTTGTTGTTTTTTGTCGTTTCTTTCTGCAGATTATTTCGGCTTGTTCGTAGTTTTTTATGTGTAAAAAATTATAATTATGTTTCCACTATTTTGTTATCTTGATTAGTTATCCAAGTCAAGGTTTTAGTGGGATAAAGATCAATAAATGAAAGAACACTATATTTTAAATCATTGCCAACGTTTCGGTGTTATTTTACACCATCCTCAGGGCTCTAAAATACAAACAATGTTTTTAATAAAATTCGTTAAGGTATTAAAATTTAAAAAAATACAAATACATTTACAATAATTCTAAAAAATTGTTCCTGTCACAATTACCATAAAACCCAAAAAAGAAAAATTCTAAAACAGCTCTAAAAATAACAGGTATTATTCACTCACCGAAATTTGAAGTGCCTTTTGTCCAACTTAACAGTTCTAAATATGTATTAAGAAGATGACATCTAGATATTTATATGTGTATTTATAATTCATGGAACAATTTCAATGCGGTTTTCTTTCTGTCTGTATTTATATATCTACCCGTTTGACCAATATAACTTTTTTTACAGTTTCCACAAGGTATTTTATAAACTACATTAGATTTTAATTTGAAAGGAGTCTTAGTTTTTAATTTACTATAAAATCTGCTACCAATAGTATTTTCATTCTTAAAAGCTATCTTTTGGTTATTTTCTGAGACCAACACCTTACCTAGCTTTTCTGAAAGTTTAGGTATATTCCGTGAAAAAAATTTAAACTACATTAAATTAATTTTGTTAAAGAATAATTTTCCAATTTCATTGATTAATGAGGTTGTCAGAGTAGGACAAAGTGAAAACAGACGTTACATCCAACTGCACTTGTACAACATTCAAAAGAATTCAATCACCATTTTGAATTTGACAAAACCGAACTGCTTGGGCATCAACCTATTCTTTCAAAAAGGTTACTCGAGGAAATGATTTATATTAAAAAAATTAATAGTGTTAATACGAAGAAGGATATAGATAATTTAAACTTGGTTTATTATAATTTAATTGATAAAATTCTCTTGTAAAAATAAAAGGGAAAAAGAAAAAGAAAAAAGTAAGAGGAAAAAGAAGCATGATATCTACACACATTAGAATCAAC
>NW_019417502.1:8378-24327 GCF_000390285.2 Anoplophora glabripennis | reverse complement strand
CCAAATAATTTACATCCAACGGCACTTGTAGAACATTCAAAAGAATTCAATCACCATTTTGAATTTGACAAAACTGAACTGCTTGGGCATCAACCTATTCTTTCAAAAAGGTTACTCGAGGAAATGATTTTTATTAAAAAAATTAATAGTGTTAATACGAAGAAGGATATAGATAATTTAAACTTGGTTTATTATAATTTAATTGATAAAATTCTCTTGTAAAAATAAAAGGGAAAAAGAAAAAGAAAAAAGTAAGAGGAAAAAGAAGCATGATATCTACACACATTAGAATCAACGTATTTTTCTACTGTCATTCTGCTGAATAGTACCTAAGACGTTACAACAATTTTTACTGTGAAAGAAAACCGCATTGAAATTGTTCCATGAATTATAAATACACATATAAGTATCTAGATATCATCTTCTTAATATTTAGAACTGTTAAGTTGGACAAAAGACACTTCAAATTTCGGTGAGTGAATAATACCTATGTTATTTTTAGAGCTGTTTTAGAATTTTTCTTTTTAGTGTTTTATGGTAATTGTGTCAGGAACATTTTTTTAGAATTATTGTAAATGTATTTGTATTTTTTTTTATTTTAATACCTTAACGAATTTTATTAAAAACATAGTTTGTATTTTAGAGCCCTGAGGATGGTGTAAAATAACACCGAAACGTTGGCAATGATTTAAAATATAGTGTTCTTTTATTTATTGAACTTTATCCTACTAAAACCTTGACTTGGATAGAAAATTATAGCATGTTAGCTCGCAAAAAATTTCATTCGATTAAAACATGTTAAGAAAGGCCCAGTAGTCGTTAGGAAGCTGTCTTGTGACCTGAGTGTGATTTTGAGTGTTTCAAAATTAAACATTTTAATTACCTTAACCATGGTGTACACTATTCCAGAGAGAGAGAGAGAGAGGGAACGATTGAACTTTATTTTGAAATGTCGATTGTGGAAAGAGAGCCAAGCAAATTTGCTACGGTAATAACAAAAAAAGTTCTCTAATTCGCCGTACGTGTGTATATCCATATCGCAGAATGAAATAACATCTGGTACATCTTATCGTAATAAGCACTCATTAAGAATTGGCAGGTACAATGACTTAAAGATCAAACTGAAATTACAGTCAACCTACAAAAGCATAGCCTACTAGCACTTTGTTAAGTATTGTAATATGGGTGTCAAGATAATGTATACATTTAAAAAAATATTTTTTTGTACCCAAACCGCTCATTTAATCAAAATTCTCCAAGAGGCCCAAAAACTTCCACTTATCAAATAAAAAATAGTTGACATTATTTGCTGCCCAAAGTTGCCCAAAAGAGGAAAAAATTATGAACGAATAATATCACCCTATATCAATTTTGTAGTTCTAAATTTAAAAAAACACTGTATAACACCAAAATATGTAGATTGAAAGCAAAAGTCCACACCCCAAAAACAATCAAATTCGAATAATACGTATTCGAGTTATTTACAAAATTCAAAAAATTTCATGAACTTTGCGGCCAAACGAAGCGATTTCGGATATAGGTGTGAATTAACCTAAACCTTTCGAGTCCACGAATCCGTGGCCTTCCGTTGTACACGTTATTCTGTATACAGGGTGTTCCAGTGTCGGCGTACAAAAATTTACCAGGGGGTAGACCTGACCAAAATAAGGTTAAAATTCTTAAAAAATATTTTTCTGTGATGCACTCTCACTGAGTTACAGGGTGTTGGTTAGAAAAAAATAATAACAACTTTCCGCAATAACTCAAAAACCCTTTTAGGGATTTAATTAATTTTTGCGTGAAATGTACATCTATTAAAGTTCATTAAAAATGCATGGTGCTTACTTCCATCTGACGCCAGGGGCGGCCTAGGCCAACTTGTCTTCAAGATTATATCTTCATAACTTTTGCATATCCTAGTTTTATGTAATTTGATTACGTTTTGCTGAATCTTCAATCGATTCTGAACAAAAAATGGGCTCTTGTTTCATAGCTCAAAAATGAACTGTTTTCGAGTAAATTTGGTCTAAATGATCGACTGCATTAGTTCGTAGAAAAATGCATCTAAAGATTTTATTTCTTGTTATTTAGTAGGTACCTGTCATTATAAGAAACAAAATTGTTTACCAGCGTACATGTTAAAATTAATTACGGTACTCGAAATTACGAGAAATTAAGTTTACAAAACAACAAGATTAAGTATTATCAAATTTTCAAACGAATATGCCGATATGATATTTGTGTACGGTTTCTGTCATGGAAATTGATCGGTGGCCTCACGAGAGTATCTACGCAAGTTTCCAAACAGAAGGCAAACTTCACAGCACGTATTCCAACGAGTTTTTCAAAGAGTCCGTGAGACCGGTAGTGTTAAAAGTGGAAATACCAGAATAAGAGGTAATTTGGAAGATGCAAGCATTTTAGAAGAAAATGTAATAGCTGCTATTGTTGATGATCCTTCCACAAGTGTCCGAAGAATATCAACGCAAGTAGGTATTTCATGAAGCAGCGTCTGGAGAACTTTAAACCGAGAAGAACTGCACCCATACCACACCACCTACATAAAGTACAAACTTTGCATCCTGGTGATTCCGAAAAAAGGATACAATTTTGCAGGTTGTTATAAAATATCGATAATGACGAAAATTTCCATCAAAGATATTGTGGGGCGATGAAACTATCTTTACGAGAAATGCTATAAATAATTTAAAAAATTTTCATGTTTGATCTATTGAAAATCCGCATGTGATATGACCCTCCGCGTTTCAAAGAAGATTCTCCATAAATGTCTGGGGAGCAATTTTCAACGGAATCATTCTGCCTCCTCAAATTATTGTAGACCGTTTGATTTCAGAGAGATACACGGATTTTTTAGAAAATATTGTTGATGGCGTACTAGATGACGTTCCCTTAGCTTTGCGAAATTAAATGTACTACCAACAACATGGAGCACCTACGAGTAGGAAGACAGATATCTTCGTGGCTCGATTTACATTTTCCAGAACGCTGGATTGGGAAAAATGAACCTATTATGTGGCCTCTCAAGTTCCCTTGCCATAACCCGCTTGATTTTTTTTTACTGGAGTCATATGAAGCAACAGGTGTATGCCAAACCCAGTAACACAAGAGACGATTTACTTCAAAAAATTAATGCAGCCGCCGAGCAAATTCAAGCAACCCTTGATTTGGGAAGGGTTTGCAATTCCTTGGTCAAAATGGGCAGCATTTCGAGCATTCTTATTGAAATAAATTTTTTCTATTTTTATTTTTTATATCGTCATTTTGCTAACATAATTTCGTTTCTGTTCCATAATTTTTATTTTTATTTTTAGTTCCCCTATACGTAACTAAATATTGAATAATTCATAGAAAACTTGTTTAGTTTCTTCATATTCATTGAGCTGTAGCTACATGGGAAACTGTACCTTAACAGTAAACAACTTTGTTATTGATAATGACAGGTACCTACTAGATAACAAGAAATAAAACCGTTAGATGCATTTTTCTACGAACTAATGCAGTCGATACTTTAGACCTAATTTACTCGTAAACGGTTCATTTTTGAGCTATGAAACAAGAGCCCATTTTTTGTTCAGAATCAATTGCAGATTCAGGAAAATGTAATAAAATTACGTAAAACTAGGATATGTAAAAGTTATGAAGACATAATCTTGAGGACAAGTTGGCCTAGGCCGCCCCTGGCGTCAAATCGGAATAAGCACTATGTAGTTTTAATGACCTTTAATAAATGCACATTTCTCCCAAAAATTACTTAAATCTCTTAAAGGGTTTCTGAGTTATTGCGGAAAGATGTTAATATTTTTTTCTAAACAACACCCTGTAACTCAGTGAGAGTGCATCGCTGAAAAATATTTTATAAGAATTTTAACCTTATTTTGGTCTGGTAAATTTTTGTACGTTCTGTATATACAGAGTGGTCCAGATTTTAATAGACAAACTTCGTGAAAGTATTAAACAACAAAAATTAACATCACTTTGTTCTATGAACGTAGGTATAGGAAGCCACCGTTTATGAGATACAGGGCGTTGAAATTAACAAAAATAAAACAATTTTTTTAAATATCTGGAAAACCGTTTCATCAAATTTATCCAAATTTGGTACACATTTTTTTTTCAAATATTTCTCCTAGTTCTGTATGTACACAGTCCAAATTCAAAAACTAGTGGTGGAGAAACAAGGATATCGTTTCCTTATTTAAAATAAAACTTCTACGCCACTGAATTAATTGGTAATATGAATACATTTTATAACGGTCTGAAACATTCCGGATGAAAAAACCTTTTATTTTTGTCGAAAAATGAATGGTTTACGAGTTATAAGACATATTATCCAAGTAAACAAAGCGTCGATATAAGGAAAAATAAAACGAATTTGGGTAGTCCAGATTTTAATGGACAAACTTCCGGAAAGTATTAAACAACAAAAATTAACATCATTTTGCTCTATGAACATAGGCGCAGAAAGCCACCGTTTATGAGATACAGGCGTTGAAATTAACAAAAATAAAACAATTTATGAAGTGAATGAGCTTGTATGGCTTTTGGAAAAAATAATTTAAAAAAATTTTGGATTCTACAAACCGACTTAAAGAGAATCCTCTATAAATACCCTTTAAGCTTTACCTAATTTCACTAAAACTGAACTTTTTACAGCACAACTAATAACTTTTAGCGAGAACCAAATCTAAACGATTTTTGCGACAATAAAAACGGAACTGAATTTTTTCTCGAAATTTCATCCCTTTTATATGTATATTTATGCCGTCGCCGGCAATATCCTTGGCAGGAAAAATGACCTCGGATGGAGCGGGGTCGAGCGGGATTATCGCTCTTTATCCACTTCATTGCTGTAGGCCCGGACGCCTTTTCCCCGTCATTCCGGACCGCCAACGCTCCGGATTCGATCAGTTTATGGGGCCTCCTCCTGTCCTGGCTAGGGCCATTTCTTCTGGCGCTGTTCTTTCTTCGCCGGCTCGTCTCTGTAAACCCCCGGGAGTGTCGTGTGTGCGTCGCAAACGACTGGCGTCGACGTTTGTGTGTGTGTGTGTGTGTGTGTGTGTGCGTGTGCGCGTGCGGGTGTGCGTGCGTGCGTGCGTGCGTGAAAAATTTCGACTCACCCTGCGTCCAGGAGTTGATGTCTAGGCCGCATGCGTCTGCCGGCAGCCTCTTCGGGTCGGTAGTCCACCGGGTTCCGGATCAGCGAGTTGCTGTGAATCTCGGCGTCCTCAAAAAGTTTTCTCCCGCGCTCTCTAATCGCTTCCAGGGCTAAAGTGAATCCCAGATCCCGGTGAATGTCGCTGTTGCGGAAGAACCAAGCGGCCCCCGTCACGCAACGGAGAGCGATATTCTCGACGGCTTGCACCTGGGCTAGGTGCGTCTTCGTTGCGTGTCCCCACACGGTTCCAGCGTACGTCAGCTGTGGCTGCAGTACTGCTCTGATGAGGATTAGCTTATTTCGTAGGCAGAGACGGCTGTCGCTGCACAGAAGCGGATAAAGCTTCGCCCCCACCATCCTCGCTTTGCGCGTTACAGCGTCGATGAGCGGCTTCCACGTCAGCGTGCGATCCCCTAGGTACTTGACCACTGTATGTCTTCTCCGCTGAACTTCACGTGTCCCTGGGGGCGCGTTCGGTATCTACGAGAAAACATATTACCTGTGCTTTTCTCTGGGTTGATCGCCACCTTCCACCTGTTGCACCAGTCCTCTAGTTGTCCTGTAACAATTTTTCAATGCCGCTAGTAGAATTCTGTATTTACCGCCAAAATAAATTTATGTTCGGTACTCTTAACGACACCTTTTGAGTACACGGAGAAATAACCTTTTTTTGTTAGAAACATTTAAAACTTATCGCTTCGAAAAAAATCAGAGACTAGGCTACGCCGTGTGAACGTCCAGAAAAGGGGATTTTGGCAAGACAACAGCGGTACGAAAGCAAAATTTGTCGTTTAAGAACGGATAGCAATTTCGTACTCTGGGATTAAGGGACAGTTGGTGAATTATGTATATGTGGTAAACGATCTCCCTTTATTTGGTTGTTGGTATTGAGATGTGTTAGCAAGATATATGTCTTGGAAAAACGTCTTCTCGAAAGTTAGGTGCTCGGCTTGGGAAGGTAAGCGTATTTCTCCGTTATCTAATGCAAAATTTAAAAGAAAAATTGTATACACCGGGGTTTATTTATTTGTAGGCGTTTTTTTCTGCGCCTGTTATGTCTATATGTTATGGGCGTTTGATCAAGTGACGTTTCGAGAGCAAGCTAGTAAAGAAGTGCAAAAACAATAGCAATAGGAAATTTTCATGGTAACAACAGGGTGGCACAATCCGAGGAGGCCAGTATTAAATTACCATTCCGCCCTGGGTGAACGAGCACACAGGGAACTAAGGCTGAGTACCTCATAGAGGCCCGATCTTTTGTTTTTCTTTTGTCGCTGCGAACAAAACCAATAAAATGAGTACACCCCATTTTTTTTAGAGTGCACTCACCGTCCTGTCGTTTAGCTTATACCACCCGAAATTTTCAGAACTAATTATATATATACTTGGTAATATACCTGTATTGAGATTTCTCAGATGTTTTGTTTGAAGGTAAAGCGAAAGCCGTATTAGTAGTTTTATGGTTATACCGCGCGGAAAGCTAGCCGAAGATAAAACTTACCTTTTCTTTATTTTTTTTAAACTACTTGGCGCCTTATTTATTTTTTTCTCTGTAGATCGATACTTCCTTTTTTTTATTTTTTTCACAGTCATATTCGGGCGAGGTTGACCCCTGTTTGCAGATTGAACCCACCCCGTGAATCTACCCGCAAGCACATTACTTGCGATACTTAATAAAATAAAATAAAATAATCGGAGGCGTCTCGAAATTTAAATCACACAGGCGGCTGCGAACGCTGTGCATAGTGTTACAGATTTTGGCACCCAACGTGGGGCGCCCGATTTTACATAGTTTTGACCAGTTTATTTAGGTTCTGTTTATTTAAAATTTTGTAGATTTCTTTGGTGGTTTATTGCAAAATTTAACAATTATTTTTCTTATCATTAAAAAAAAGGAAAGAAAAAGAAAATTTTATAGTTTATCATTATAGTTAATATTTCTTTTAATTTCAATGCTTTTTGTTATGCAGTTTATAGAACATGTTTTGCAATTTATGTTTAACGCATATTTTAAGTTTTGTTACCATGATCTACTTGTCGTTTTAGACGATATATTATTTGAGTACAGTTTGACTGTACGAAGTACTTAATTGTTTAAAGAGTTCGTATTACGCTAATGTCTTGCATTTATGTATAAGATGGTATAATTTAAGTTTGTTATTTGATATTTACTGTATGTATAAGTGGTTGGTTTATACAATTTTGTGTCAACTCGTTGGGTTACGTCCGGTTTGCAACCCCTGTTGTAAGTGTTTAAGAAATGCTTTATTAATTAGGTGTTACTTGTTATCGTCAGATAAGCTTAGGTTAGGCTAGGTTAGGTTAGTTAAAGTTTTCCGCTGCAGCTACGATTATTTACGTGTGTGTCGCAGCTATTGATATTTACTTTTATGTTTTGCAATTGTGTATATGCAGGGTGGTCCATACAAATTATAGCTAACACTTTTTGTTACCTATCAGTTAGGTAACTGAATTGGCTCTAAAGTATTTTTGCGAGTAGATGATATATCGGGCTTAAACAAAAAAAATAATCCTTTATAGAAGAAGTAATAAAGAAGTTCTTGGATTTCAAATGCTTTAAAGTAAAAATTTTATTTTATTTCATTTTAAGGAATTCCATATAAGAACTTATAATATTTGTGAATTTTTTTTATTGTTATGGTCACACTACGTTTGAACAAAGTAAAGTTGAGGATAGTAAATTTTAAATATTATTTGTCAAGGGTGAACTATTTTATTGCTTTTCGATTTTTATAGTACCTTGATTTTTCGGTTTATTTGCACAAATTTAAAGGAAAAACCTAGCAGTAATGGACAAATTAACCAGAGATGAAGTAGCCTATGAGTTAAAGGTTAGAGGTTACGATAATGAAATGAAATCGAAATATGCAACCGTAAAATTGTTGACTTAGGAACTTATGTAGCCAACCATACTTTTGATTCGAATACATGCAGTAATATGCGTTACTTTGATGCGAAGCTTAAACATTTATACGCTCGCCTTAGTAGACTTACGCCCGGTGAGGAAGATTTGAGAGTCAGTGTTAATAATTTGAAGGAACAACTAGAGCAAATAGAAACATTGTTAGATTCCGAGTTTAATTGAGATGCGCATGTCGTAGCAGATCCGATGGTAGGTGGCGGCGCGGAGGCAAATATCGGTGTGGGACTTTCTATTAGTCCTCGCGTACAATATAATCCTTCAGTTTATAAGTGGGGTCTTCGGTTTACTGAGACTAAAAGGGCTATGAGTGTTAGCGAATTTTTGGAA
Source organism: Anoplophora glabripennis (assembly GCF_000390285.2). Taxonomy (NCBI): domain Eukaryota; kingdom Metazoa; phylum Arthropoda; class Insecta; order Coleoptera; family Cerambycidae; genus Anoplophora; species Anoplophora glabripennis. Next base: position 15,880 of record NW_019417502.1, on the reverse strand, counting down.
CAAGTCGAAGAGTATCGGGTCGCTCGCGGAGTTACAGAAGATAAACTTTATAGATCTATGTAGATATATTGGACGGTCGAGCTAAAAGCTGGTATCGTTCGTTGCGCGGTAATATACATTCATGGGCAGAGTTTGTTGCCGAGCTTAAAAAATAATTTTTACCAGATGGATTTCAAACAGATTTCTTATGCGAGTTTCGGAAAAGTTACCAAGGGGCCTCCGAACCAGTGGGTGAATTTTTCGCGAGAATTCTAAATATGTTTAATAGATTGCCTGTACCTTTACCGGACCAAGACAAGTTGGAAATTATTTATAGGCTTCTCGAACCGTATTATATTGATAAGTTGGGACTCGCAAGTTATAACACGGTAAATGATCTTAAAACACTGTAAAAAGTTGGAATGCCCTAGAAGTCTTTCGTCTAAGGTAACGGGAGATAGGTATGGGAATAATTTATTAGAGCCCGATTTAGCTTATGAAGATCCAAGCTATCAGAGTAGATCTGCGGTCAGAACTCGTGATAGGCGCGCGGAAAGGGTTTCAAGTATTCGTTGCTGGAACTGTAAAGAAGACGGGCATTCGCAAAATGTTCTAAACCTCGCGAACGTTTCCGCTGCGGTAAAGAGGGAACAACTAAATATAAATGCACTTGCTCTGCAAAAAACGGAGATGCCAGTCGGCATCCATCGACAAGCCGATCGTAGACGTTGTAAAAAAATTTTAAACCAGTTGATGATTCATGGAAAGCCTGGGTAGAGTTCGTGCGGATGGAATTCAAAAGGGATCGTATTAGCTCATTTTTTAACTTCGTAGGGAATGATTCCCGTCCTTATCTTAAGGTTTCAATATTTGGTATTAGCCTCGTAAGATTATTAGAATCAGGTGCAACACAAACGGTGATTGGTAACGTTGGCTGGAAAAAGTTACGACGTTTTGATTTAAATTTAGAAAGGTACGATAAGGTAGTCCGGGTAGCCGACGGGAGTACGTGTAGTGTTTTAGGAGTAGTAAATGTTCCTGTAGAGTTAGGTTCTAAAGTTAAATTAGTTAAAGCTCTTGTAGTATTAGATATTAATGTAGATATTATACTGGGTATAGATTTTTGGCGCGACATGAATATTATTACTGATTTTTCTAACAATCATTGGGAATTTGGGGACGATAAGGGAAAAGGTATGGGCTCGATGCTAAATAGTTGTTCAATAGACACAACGGGTAGTGATGGAAAATCTAAGCTAGAAGCTATGGTTTCGGTTTTCTTTGATAAAATGGGATCTGGTTTAGGGTGCGCGAAAGGTGTAAGACATGAAATAAACACAGGCGATAGCCCGACAATAAAGCAGAGATATTATAATGTTTCACCTTATATTCAAAATTATATATAGCGAGATAGATAATATGTTAAAACTCGGAGTTATCGAGCCTTCTTGTTCGGCATGGTCGTCTCCTGTAGTTATGGTGAAGAAGCGCTCGGGAGATTACAGGTTTTGTGTCGATTTTCGAAAGGTGAACGCGGTTACCAAAAAGGACAGTTACGTGGTGCGCGTTCTTTTTGATATCAAGTCGGCTTATTGGCAAATCGAACTAGAGCCAGGCAGTAAAGAAAAGACAGCTTTTAAGTGCCAGGTCGCGGTTTATATCAGTTTACTCGTATGCCGTTTGGGTTACACAATGCTGCAGCCACTTGGCAACGTTTTGTAGAAAGAGTGCAGGGCGCGGAACTTTAGACGTCGGTTTTCGTATATCTAGATGATATTATAATAATTTCTCCAGACTTTGAGACACACTTGCAAACTTTGAACAAGGTATTACAAACACACTTGGACGCGGGATTGACGCTTAACAGAGATAAATGCTACTTTTTAAGGGAAGAGTTGCGATACCTAGGATACCTCGTAGATAAAGACAGCCTCCATACCGATCCGACTAAGGTAGAATGCCTGCAGCACCCAAGAAAGTTAAAGAGGTACGCCCATTCTTGGGAATGGTTTCATGGTATAGACGTTTTATTCCCAATTTTGCGTCTAGAGTTTTGGTTTTAACTAAACTTACGCGTAAAAGTGCAACTTTTGTGTGGAGCCAAGAGTCCCGATTAAGGGAGACAGTTGGTGAATTATGTACATGTGGTAAACGATCTCCCTTTATTTGGTTGTTGGTATTGACATGTGTTAGCAAGATACAAGTCTTGGAAATCTGTAAAACGTGTTCTCGAAAGTTAGGTGCTCGGTCTGGGAAGGTAAGCGCTGGATGTTTAAGTTCTCGTATCATGTTATTTTGTATTTCTCCGTTATCTAAAGCAAAATTTAAAAAAAATTGTTAACACCGGCGTTTTTTTATCTGTAGGCGTTTTTTTTTCCTGCTCCTGTTATGCCTATATGTTATGGGCGATTGATCAAGATGAAATTGAACCAAGAGGCCCGATCTTTTGTTTTTCTTTTGTCGCTGCGAGAAAAAACAATAAAATGAGTACACCCCATTTATAACTAATTATATATATTTATGTACTTGGTAATATACCTGTATTGAAATTTCTCAGATTTTTTTTTAAGGTAAAGCGAAAGCCATATTAGTAGTTTTATGGTTAAACCGCGCGGAAAGCTAGCCGAAGATAAAACTTACCTTTTCTTTATTTGTTTTTAAACTACTTGACGTTCTCTTTTCTTTTTTTCTCTGTAGATGGATACTTCCTTTTTTTTCTTTTTTCACGGTCATACTCGGGCGAGGTTGACCCCTGTTTGCAGATTGAACCCACCCCGTGAATTTACCCGCAAGCACATTACTTGCGATACTTAACTAAATAAAATAAAATAATCGGAGGCGTCTGGAAATTAAAATATAGCACAGAATATAGCGTTACAGTCTTACATCACTTTGGAGGTACCTCTTCGCCATATCGGGGTTCAGGGAATGGGCCGTTATGGCGATGTCATCGGCGTAGAGGCACACGGTAGTACGATCTGTTCTGAGCATGTCGGAAGCATAGATGTTGAACATGTGCGGTGATAGCACGGATTCTTAGGGGACGCCTGTCTAGACGTCTCAATAGGTGGATAGGGCCACTTCCACCTTCGCACGCAGCTTCCTGCCTTTGACGAAGGACTCTACCAGTTTAACCAGTCCGACAGGGTAGCCAAAGTCGAGCATCTTTGCCAGAAGCCCATCGTGCCAGACCCTGTCGAAGGCCTTGGCGACGTCTAGAAAGACAGCCACGGTGGATTCTCGGTTATTGAAACCTGCAGACAGATATTCTACTAACCTGAGAATCTGCTGCTCCGTTGAGTGTCCGCTGCTGTAGACAAATTGTTCGTCGGGGATGACTCGCAATTCGTTCGAGCTCTCACGCAGTCTGGTTAGGATGACCCTCTCCGCTACCATGCTCATCATTGGCAGGAGACTGATGGACCTGTAACTGGCAACAAAGATTAGATTCTTACCTGTTATCGGGAAGATGACGTCGTCTTTCTTCCACCTGGCGGGGATTCTTCGCAGTCGACGGAGTGACGATGTTGAGCAGCGCCATTACTCCCTTGTGAGGGAGCTTTCTGAATATTCGGTTTCCGATCTGGTCACATCCGGGTGCCTTGCGGGGGTTAAGGCGCCGCAGGATGTCCCCCATCTCCTTGGGTGTCGCCGGCCTGATGTCATCCCTGTCGGGTTGGTGTCTATAGCGCCGTACGTATCGCGTCGGTGCAATCCTCGTCTTCGGCGTTGAGAAGGTTTTCCCTACGCTGTGGTTCAAGGCTGTCGACGAATGCCTGATGTAGACGATCCCGTTCTCTCCGTGAATCGGAGGCATCGGCTTCCGGGTGGTCCTCAGCGCCCTTTACATCGTCCACAGGCTGCGGTCTTCGGGGTTCAGTGACTCTAGATGTCGTTGCCACGAGTCTTGGTAGTGCTCCTCTAGAGGCGCTTTTACCCTCCGGTTCAGTTGGTTTAACGTGTGCTAAATGACCTCGGATGGAGCGGGGTCGAGCGGGATTATCGTTCTTTACCCACTTCATCGCTGTAGGCCCGGACGCCTCGTAGAGATAGGTCCTTTCCCCGTCATTCCGGACCGCCAATGCGGCCGGATTCGATCGGTTCGTGGGGCCTCTTCCTGTCCTGGCTGGACCCCGCCGGCTAGGGCCCTTTCTTCTGGCACTCTTCTTTCTTCGCCGGCTCGTCTGTGTGAACCCCCGGGGGTGGTGGTGGTTTTGGGTGAAGTTGCATGACCTATGCAGCTTAGGAGGCGCTTTGCTAAGGTGGCCCTTCGGTTAGCGCGGGAGGGGAGAGTGGAATAAGGAAGGTAGGGGGAAATGTGTGTGTGTATGTGTCGTCGTTTTCATCTCTTGATCCTGGCGGTCCTGAAACAGACAGAAAAATTTCGACTCACCCTGCGTCCAGGAGTTGATGTCTAGGCCGCCTGCGTCTGCCGGCAGCCTCTTCGGATCAGTAGCCCACCGCGTTCCGGATCAACGGGTTGCTGTGGATCTCGGCGCGCTCGAAAAACTTTCTCGCGCGCTCCCTGATCGCTTCCAGGGCTAAGGTGAATCCCAGATCCCGGCGAATGTCGCTGTTGCGGACGAACCAAGGAGCTCCCGTCGCGCAACGGAGAGCGATATTCTCGACAGCTTGCACCCGGGCTAGGTGCGTCTTTGCTACGTGTCCCCACGCTGTTCCAGCGTACGTCAGCTGTGGCTGCAGTACTGCTCTGATGAGGGTTAGCTTATTCGGCAGGCAGAGACGGCTGTCCCTGTCTCGCAGTCTCAGGATAGCCTTGACGATGTTGAGCAGCGCCATCACTCCCTTGTGGTATTCGGTTTCCGATTTGGTCGCATCCAGGTGCCTTGCGGGGGTTAAGGCGCCGCAGAATGTCCCTCACCTCCTAGGATGTCGCCCGTCTGATGTCGTTCCTGTCGGGTTGGCGTTTGTAGCGCCGTACGCGTCGTTCCACCTCGTCGGCGTGGTCCTCGTCTTCGTCGGCGTGAAAGTTTTCCCTACACTGTAATTCGAGGTTGTCGGCGAATGCCTCGGCCTTTTCATACCTAGTGTAGACGATCCCGTTCTCTCTGTGAATCGGAGGCATAGGCTTCCGGGTGGTCCTCAGCGCCCTTTGCATCGTCCACAGGCTGCGGTCTTCGGGGTTCAGTGACTCTAGATGTCGTTGCCACGAGTCCTGGTAGTGCTCCTCTAGGGACGCTTTTACCTTCCGGTTCAGCTGGTTTAACGTCTGCTTATCCAGGGGGTGTGCTGTCCTCCTGGCTCTTCTTTTCGCCGCACGTCTTTCCCTGATTAGGTCCTGCAGCATAAGAGGTAACACACCTGCATAGTTCGCTATCCTCCTCTCCGTCTTCTCCATGGTGCTGGCTTCCAAGGCGGTGTGGATATCCATCTCAAGGTTCGCGAGGACAGCCTCGAGGTCCGCTGCGTCGCGGATGACCGGAATGGGTGCGCATATTCGTTGCATTTCTGCGCGGAATACGCCCCAGTCGGTCCGCCGCTTGGCAACGGTGTCCTCGCCGCGACCCTCGTTTCCTAGGGTTAGGAGAATGGTGGCATGGCTCGTCGCCCCCTCGTAGTGCATCGCCAGATCGGCAGCCATCGATATTGCCCTGAGCAAAGTGATATCCAATACGTCTGGTCTTCCAACTGCACCGTAGTACGTCGGTCCATCGGGTCCGTACGCTGCAACGTCCTCGTGGTTCTGCAAGAATTGCAGAAGCACCCTGCCTCGCGTGGTGGTGGTCATGCTGTGCCATTCGGGCGATTTTACGTTAAAGTCTCCGATTGTTACGGTTTGGGGCCACGTCTCTACGACCACGTGATCGGTGAGCGGGAGATAAGGAGGCTGATAACAGGTACCTGCGAGTACGGATCGATACGGCGGCGGCTTTTATGTTTTCTAGCTGAGGAATCTGCAACATATAGTGATCTATATCTCTCTTTACGAGCAGAGCTACGCCTCCTCCGTGTCTGTATCGGTCCCTGTAATACACTAGGTAGCCAGAAATCCTAACAGTGTGTGCGTCTGTGTGTGTGTGTCTATTCGTCGGTAACAGTAGCAAAATAAACTTATCGTAGTAATGATCACCTACGTGACGAACCGAATAGCAGAATAGATTCCCTATGGCATTGATCAGTCATTCAGGGAGCCAATTTGTAGAATAGAGCTACTACGGGATTGATCACTGATTATGTTTAAGTCTATTGTACTTTTTCACCTTGGTTTCGAATTTTCACAACTGTTTTGTAATTCTCCTGATAGTCTATATTACTAGATTTCACCTAAATTTTTTGAACACTAATTCATGAATCGACTGTTTATAATTAGTCCGACTCAGTTAACTTTAATTTCGGTATTTTACCTCGGTTTCTAACGTCGTATACATTTGCCTACAATATTCACGACACGATTTCACCCAAGTTCTGCATACCCTCGCGGTCCTGATAATTAAGAGTATTCGACTTTTGCTACTGTCCCTAACCTATATACAGGGTGATCCATTAACGGTATCGAGCGGCTGTATATAGGAAACTAGACGTTCTACGACTATGGGGTAAAAAATTTATCAAAAAATACGGCCAAAAGAAATTGATTTAAAATATTTTCAAGTTCAAGGAACTGCTATAGTGTTACATAGAATTGTCGGTTTTTCGAAATTTCGCCTATATAACCGACGTTGAAAATACACTTTTCCAATAAACTGTTTAACCCTTCACAAGTTCTGTTTGAACTTTTTTTTTGTTATTACCATAGCAACGCTAGTATGAAGGATGCCATCTTGAAATTTTTAAATCGTCATAACTTCTAAATGCCTTAATCGATTTCAATAAACGATGGCTCATTTTAAAGAACTATTAATAAAATTTATATTTATGATAATGGAATAAAAATATTATTTTCCTGGTTACCTTACCCTACAGCACGAGTTCAAGTCAATCAATTTACTTTTCGACACGGTTACTATTAATACGGCCACTCGATATAGATTAATGTCCAAATTCGACTGAGTTTATAAAGTTCACTGTTACGGTTTTCGGTCCTGATGAAACCTTGAAAAAGATAATAAATAATTATCGAAAGCTTGGTTTAAGTTAAAATAGAGTTTTCTCTCAACCACCACTTGACGACATCCCCAATATATATTTTTTGGTCTCTAACTTAATCGTCAAGATTAATCTTGTCATTTCAATATATATATATATATATATGCAGCGGGGATGCAGCCCCGTCTAAGAAAGAAATTTGGTTTTTAACTTAGACAGCCGTCTAATTTTTGGCTTTATATATATGTACAGGGTGTTAGTAAATAAGTGCGACAAATTTCAGGGGGTGATTCTACATGAGAAAATAATGGCAGTTTGCTTATAAACGTATGTCCGCAAATGATTCGTTTTCCGAGATACGGGGTGTCAAAGTTTTTCTTAAAAACTGACGATTTAATTTATTGCTCTGAAACCGGTCGAGATGTGCAAATGAAATTTGGTGGGTTTTAAGAGGTAGTTATTGCGCATTTTTTGAC
>NW_019417502.1:0-3109 GCF_000390285.2 Anoplophora glabripennis | reverse complement strand
AAATTTCAATATTTTCGAGTCAGGAACTAGAAAAAATTGACTACAAAAAAGATATGATTAAATTTGTCCCTGGGTCCTGCATTTTCTCACGCCCCTGTAGCAAATTTTGAAATGTATTTTATGAGACTTATTAAGCACGTCAAGGTTAATATCTCACCAAAATTTCGTGACTTAATGTCGAGCCGTTTGGATGTTACGCATTAAAAACTGTTGCCGAGGTTACCCCTTTAGGAGAGCGTAGCTCCCTTAGGAGCCGCCACTGACAAAAATTGTACTAAAGTTTTCGTCATTTTTCGACTTGTTTTAGAAGCTCAGAAATTTGGAATACTTATTTCAGTTACACCTTATATATACAGGGTGATTCAAAAAATCGCTGACAAACTTCTAGGGTAGGCAATACATGAAAAAAAATTAAGACTAAGTCTTAATAAACATAGGGTCGCAAATGCCTCCTTAAAGAGATACAGGGCGTCAAAGTTTCTGTAAAATTAAATATTGTCTGCAATAATTCCAAAATGCCTGAACATTTCTATTTCAAATTTACTATGTGTAGTTAGCACCTTAAAACCAATGTTTGATGTACTGTTCAACATTTTATGAGCAGCAGTGTCGTAGGGACGGGGTCAACGTGACACTTTTTTTAAAATATTTTCTACGCCACTGCTAATTTTATCAAACGGGCATTATGTTCGTGTAAAGTGTTGTCCATCGAATTGGTCTCTTGCAAAATTTTGATTAAAGTTACAGTTTTTGAGTCATTTAGGTTTCAACTAATTTTGTCAGAGTGAAATAACGTAAACAATAAACAACAAATTTAAGGGTGAAAACGTATTGTATAACTGGAAATAATGTCAAATATCAGAGTAGGTGCTGGAAGTGACCACCTTGTGATTCGTCACACGTTTCTACCCTCCGAGCTAAGGATCTTCATATTCTTTCAAAAATCCCGGGCGTATTACGAATTGTTTGAAAGGCTTGTTGAATTCGTTGCCATAATTCATCAATCGAATTAACTGGAGTTACCTAAATCAGCTCCTTAACATGTACCCAAGTGTGGAAATCCAGAGGATTTAAGTCCGGTGAACAGGCGGGCCACTGGATTGGACCACCACGTCGATTCCACCGTCTAGGGTATGTCATATTTAAATAATCTCTTACTTGTCGAGCGAAATGTGCCTGAGCACCGTCATGATGGAACCAAAGGCTCCTCCGCACGTCCAGTGATACTTCATCTAACAAGCTGTTCAAATTATCCATTAAAAATTTAAGGTAAGACTGGCCATCTAGTCTATTTGGTAACCTAAAAGGACCAATGAGCGTGTCGCCAATAATGCCAGCATGAACGTTAATTGAAAACTCATGCTGACAATTTGTTATTCGAATGACGTCGCTCCATAAATGATTATTGTGCAAGATAATTATTCCTCGTCTCGTAAACGATGCTTCATCTGTGACTAAGATATTCGCGGAAAAATTGGGATTCTCTGCAAGCCTGCCAAGCAGCCATTGTGACCATTCTAGTCTTGGTGGGTAATCTTGAGGTAGTAAATGTTGAACACGTTGAAAGTGATAAGGGTGCAATTGTTGTTCGCGAAGTGTTGTCCAAACAGATGATTGTGATGTTTAAATTTCTAGTTTGTCGGGTACTTCACATATTATTATTTTCTATTGCTGTCAGGACCATTTCCTCAGATTCCGGAGTTCTAGCATAACTCCGTCGTCCAGAATGTATTTTTGTTGCTTTTAAGGTGCTAACTACGCATAGCAAATTTGAAATAGAAATGTTCAGGCATTTTGGAATTATTGCAGACAATGTTTAATTTTACAGAAATTTTGGCGCCCTGTATCTCGTTATAGAGGCATTTGGGACCCTATGTTTATTAAGACTTTTCGTCTTAATTTTTCATGCATTGCCCACCCTAGAAGTCTGTCAGCGGTTTTTTTAATCACCCTGTATATATATATGGGACCATCCACGTCAAATCGATCAAGCCTGTGCTCAAAATTTGATAGCACCTACGAAGATGGTTTTCGGCTTAAAAAATTCGTCTTTCCAAGTACTTTAAGATGCTCATTGGCGGAATTGAAAAATCCAAGATAGCGGACAAAATTAGCAGTGGCCTAGAAAATATTTTTCAAAAAGGGTTACGTTGACCCCGTCTCTACGACAATGCAGCTCATAAAATTTTGAGCAGTACATCAAACATTGATCTTAAGGTGCTAACTACGCATAGCATATTTGAAATAGAAATGTTCAGGTATTTTGGAATTATTGCAGACAATGTTAGTTTACAGAAAGTTTCACGCCCTGTGTCTCATTAAGGAGGCATTTGCGACCCTATGTTTATTAAGACTTTTCGTCTTAATTTTTCATGTATTACCTATCGTAGAAGTTTGTCAGCGATTTTTTGAATCATCCTGTATATACCGTACGCGCCTAAAGTATGGAATATATTCAGTAAAAACGAAACAATTTTTTTTTTGAGGAAAATCCTCGAACAGGTCGATTTTTAATTTAAAAAATTCATATTTTAGCATATAAGGTGATTTTCAACCGTCATTTGTCTTCGAGTTATGACGTTATCGAAATTTTTTTTAAATAGCAGCCCCCTATTTTTTTTTTGATTCTGAAAGATCGTTTCATTGTCGATCCGACAGTATTAAAATGTTGCCATCTTACATGGAAAGTTTTCGAGTAAATGACGATTGAATGTTAGAAAACCCAAATCAATTAATAGTATATTATGTTACTAGGAGTAGAAGGCGATCATTATGTGTTGAGCCCAAAAGTTTGCTCGCCGAGGCGTTAGCCGAGGCTGAGCAAATTGGGCAAAACACATAATGAGCCTTCCACTCCGAGTGACATATACTATTTTTTCTTCAAGCGTGAATATAAAAAATTACTAATTTTGAAAATTTATAGCGGATAACGCGATGTTCAATCTCAATACAAAATAAAATCAGTAGGAAGGTAATACTATTTATTCTATACATTTTATACATTTTATTGATTAATTAAACATGACAGTTTTAACCACTTTATTCATGAATAAAAAAACAAATGTAACAATTATTTTTCTTTAATTTGAATTAAACGAATAAACATCTA
>NW_019417501.1:68433-69800 GCF_000390285.2 Anoplophora glabripennis | reverse complement strand
TTAAATGTGACATGGCTTGCTGTTATTTTTTGCATAATTTGAAATTTATCTTTGAATTTTAGCAACCATGGTATTTGAAAAACGAAGCTCCATAGAAAAAAGTGATGGTACATGTATGTTTTTTTTTTTCACTTAAAATTGTATTCTGATCTAGATCTTTATATTTCGCCTTCTAGTATAAACCACTCTGTATATTTCTTTCACTGAGCAAACATTGATGGCGCATGCGCGACATACAATAATTATTAAAATTATTGCAAGCAGTAAATAGCGTATAACATTTCTTCTTGCTTAACCTGTGCGGAAAAATATCTAGAATTTCATGGAACGGATTTTCTCAATCAAGTATGTACATTCTGTACATCATTTGCTAAATTATAATAATAAATCCCAACATTATATTGGCAGAAGTGACAATTCTCCCTACGTGGTCAATAAAATATAACTTTGAAGCAAATACTATGCATAAGTCCTTTATTTCACTACATCTGCATAGGTACTACATTTTTTTCTAATAATAATAGGGCAAAGTGCATTGAAGTCAAATCAATATTATCATTGTAATTATTAAAAAAAAAATCCTTTCGGAATGTACCACTATATCAAATTTTTTAAAATAAATAGGAAGAGTCTTCCTTTTAAAGCTCTTTTCTGATTATTCATAAACATAATATACGAAAGTATTGGTTGGCCATTCTGTGAATAAATTCACATTTTGTTCACTGTTTTCAAAAACCTTATTAATATCATTTTCTTTTTCAGGTAAGTTAATATCCGTTTGAATATTGCCATCCCTAATACTTTGGTAAGTCAGAACTTATTATTTAGGTATTTTTTTACGTAAAATATTTCCCTAGTGCTCTGTAATCCTTCAAAAAGTCACACACCTTTTGATCAGTTCCTCTAGAACCATCATAGCATAGTGCAGCGTAGTTTCCTTAATAGTAGTTAACTTCAATTTGAACAAAAATTAACCAATGATGTTAGAATAGGCAGGGTCCGAGGACTCGCAAAAAAGTTAGTTTACTTATTTGGAAAGACCATTTTTAACAAAAATTTTGTACCTTGTCTTTAATGAAATTTTGTTGCAACGTCGCTGTTGCAACAATAGTATATTACGTAATAAGTGTTGTAAAAAGCATTTTACGCACGAATGGAAAAGTTACACACGACGCCGCGTAGCGGCGAGTGCGTAATTCTATGAGTGCGTAATTACATTACACCACGTATTACGTACTATACTTTACCTACGACCACTACTTTAAATACTTAAAAACACACCGTCTGCGATCAATGCAAGATTCCTATTACGTCGTACGGTAAAAAAATCGCACAGCTTGGTAAAAAAATCGTACAGTTTTCCTAGC
>NW_019417501.1:59143-67230 GCF_000390285.2 Anoplophora glabripennis | reverse complement strand
AAAATTGATATATTTAAATTTATAGAACAATATTGACTTTTATAGTAATTAATAAATTAAAATTGTTAATGTCACTGAGCATGCACATTAATAGTATATTACGTAATAAGTGTTGTAAAAAGCATTTTACGCACGAATGGAAAAGTTACGCACGACGCCGCGTAGCGGCGAGTGCGTAATTCTATGAGTGCGTAATTGCATTACACCACGTATTACGTACTATACTTTACCTACGACCACTACTTTAAATACTTAAAAACACACCGTCTGCGATCAATGCAAGATTCCTATTACGTCGTACGGTAAAAAAATCGCACAGCTTGGTAAAATAATCGTACAGAAACTCGTACAAAACTATGCGATTTTTTTACCGTACGTAATAGGAATCTTACATTGATCGCAGATGGTGTGTTTATGTGTATTTAATATTGTACGGACTATAGGTACTTCTTACGATTATTGGCAATTTGTNGTAAAAAAATCGCACAGCTTGGTAAAATAATCGTACAGAAACTCGTACAAAACTATGCGATTTTTTTACCGTACGTAATAGGAATCTTACATTGATCGCAGATGGTGTGTTTATGTGTATTTAATATTGTACGGACTATAGGTACTTCTTACGATTATTGGCAATTTGTAGTATAACAATTCTGACAAAATATTGATTCTGAAACAGCAAAAACACAGTTAGTTATTTTGATATTTCGTAGGAAAACTAGATACAACGTATAGGGGTACATCTGCCATATTCAGAGACCTCTTTTCAAGCATTAAACATTTCACTAAAAATATATAAGTGCTTTCACGACCTATTTAATTACAGGAGGAAATAACAGCTGCTGCTACGCATCTGATTTGGCAATATAACTAGAGGTTAAATGCGTAAATCATTAAAAAGATAACCATAAATATGGTTGTGAAATTTATACCACCCAAGTAACTTACTAAGTACTAAATTTAGAAAGTAGATTAGCTATGCTTGGTACAGAGGATTGGCACCCTATGTGCAGGTATGGTAGGGTGGAAGAATGTTGGCTTGGGTCAATGTGAGAGATTGACACCGGTTGGCATTTGACCACCCTTCTAATTAATGAGGTTTTCCAGGTTTCCCTCATTCCTGCACTGAATGGTGGTTAGGGCCTACCAACATAAGTCGTTCCTGGGCGCAAATGCGGCCTGCTTAATAATAATAATATGCCGCCTCCTCTCCCGCACAAGTCTCCGACTTCTAGGCTAAATCTCGTGGTTAGAATGAGAGGTAGAGATATTATTATTGTTATTATTGTGGTAGTTGATAATTTTTTAAGGTACTGGGATGTGTCAATTTTCCAGTCTCCAGTAAAAATCTACGGCTCTCCACATTATGGGGAACTAAAATTTAAATAGATACTTAAATTATTATAATTACCATCGCCTGAAGCAAAACTAAATTGAATATGGTCATGATGAGTTTGACAATGACGGTTACGACGGAATAAATGTTCTTTTTTTGCTTTATTTATTACGGTATTTTGTCACCTGTGAAAAAAAATAATGAAGTAAACTGCTGCTCCAAAAGGTTCAGTCACTTTGAAAAAAAAACAAATAGAAAATACAAAATGCACATTATACAGGGTGAGTCGGGAGAATTGATCCAATCTCCAGGAAATCGCTGACTTTTAGAAAGTCAATCTGTTATCAGATCTTGGAATGACCCTTTGTTTTAAATTAGTTTTGACGGTTGGGGTTTGTTTTATTAATTTTGTTATTTTCACGGGTGGCAAAATACCCAAACAAATAACGAAAAAACGAAAACTATCCTACAAATAAAAAACATCAAACAATATAACTGCAATGGAAACTTTTTTACTGGTTCAAGCAAGTATTGTTACAGGCTTCCTGTAACGGAGTTGTTACAGATTTAGAGACATTAGCCTTAAGAGAGCGCAAACTATAATTTTATAAAAATTGCGATTCTGTATTTAAGGTTCCAACACTTAATAACAATAATAAACGTATTAGCACAACAATATACGTGTACTTGTTTCATTTTCAGCTCTTCTAGAAGACATCAATAGCTTTGTATGCTTGTTGTATGTGAGCAATTTGCATGTATATAATAAAATTTGCTCTTGCACAAGGATAAGAATCCGCCAGACAAATAAATCAGCAATAATAGTAATAAATAAACTTGTAATCATACGTTGGTATAGCTGAAATTGTCTACCATTTGCATAATTACTGAATGTACAGGCATTTCGCATCAATAAAGGTTATTTATTCACCAATTCGATTCCGCTAATCACGCGATCGTTGTAAAAGTTTCACTGAATTTTACTGGACTGAATTTAGTTTTAAATTTGTCGTGAATGATACTAATTTCAGTATGAACATTTTGGCGTCGATAATGCTCGGAAACGAATAAAATAAAGTATTATACACAGAAGTTGCACGGTGTTATACATTTTTACCAAAACGAAGCATTTCCAAATAGTTACAACAACTTTTTTTTTTATTTGCGGCTTCTAGTTGCACCCATATAATATTTTATTACATTTACGTTCATTAATTCGCAACGTATTTATGTATACATACTTACAGAACCTCAGTACTCAGTACAANTGAAACTGAATTTTAAAACAGTTATCCCCAACCTATTGAGCTAAAATTTTGCATACACGTTCTCTTTGGATGACAATGCATGGTTAGCTAAGAGACGTCATTCAATATGGCGGACTAGTTATTTTTTATGCGCCTCCCATGACATGGGTATCAAATGAAAGGGTTTGCTGAGAAGAATACGAAAATAAAATGACGTCACTACAGGCTTATGAACTTATATGTGTAAACTATTTAGATATTTCATAACATCGATCGCATGCTTTGAAATCGTATTTGAAAAAAAAACGTATAAAACAAGCACTTTAATTCTATTGTCTGAATAACTTGAATTATTAGGAAATCTTGTGGATCTGGATGTGTCTGGGTAATATCAGGGAATTTCTCAAATTTTCCTGGAATTTTTTTAAGCACATCGTAAATCTATATAAAATACAATATATGTTTTTAAATTAGAGAAAATGGGCGATATTTTATACGACCAAAACTAGAAATAATATATGTATTTTTAAAAAAATATATGTTGATTTATTTATTTTATTCTTATTATTATTATTTGTCAGTAAGAAAAAGAACGAAAAATGTATTACTTTTTTAATGTTTTTTTTAATGGTGGTGCTTCTTTCTGACGTTCTACATACGTCAAAATTTGTGAGCAAGCGTCTGCCCTTAACGTAACTTCTCTGTTAGCGTAGCTTATAAATTCAAGGGTATTAAGGATCCGACGTGATGTAACTGATTATGGCAAAAATTATTATAAGAAATAGTTAGCTCTAAGATCATATTTTCTCTATTTAGTGTCCACTGTATAACTTCTTAAATAATCATACTCTGTTAAATATTTATGTTGGAGATATTGGCAAAATTTAGTAATTTTTAAAAAAGTGGAATAAACAGTAACTTGCAGTGATGACTTCTTTTTTATTCCTAATAATTTCAGTTAACTTTAATTTAGACAATTCCAAATTAAAGAGAATAATTAAGTCCACTTTTGATTTTCAAAAAAAAACAGTTTTATTTTGAGGGTTGCTTTCGCTGTACAGCAAGAAATAAACGCTCTCTCGACGGTACTAATAAAGAATTTTATTGAAAACTGGTGTACAGAAAACTTGTGTATGAAAAGACGTGTTAACAAGGTAAATGTTCGTTGGAGAGTGCCCTGTGTTGAAGTCGGTCGTAGGTAGCTTGGTAGTCGGTGGCAGAAGTCCCTGGTCCTGGCGCCACTATGCAGGGGTCGGCTTCCGGGAACCCCGTGGTGCGTCCGGCGGCGTTCTTGACGTTGTACTTTCAAATATGGGTCACTTGCAAACATGTGTACCCACAATTTTATCAAATTGATTTCTTTTAACATAACCAATATCTTATAATTATACCTAAACTACTTATAACTACTAACAAGAAATGGAACAAAATTCCCAGAAATAGATGGATACTCAATCTATATTGTATTATAGTTCTTTTTACCTTGTCTTTATCCAACAAGTTTTATTATGGTTCTTTTCACTACTTTGTTCGGTTTCGAATTCAGGGCTGCGACTCTCGTTGTACTGTTGCTGGTACTGCTCCAATTTCAAAGCTGGGCTGCGACTCTCGTTATACAATTGCTGATGCTGCTCCCGTTTCAAATGCAACGCTGCGACTCTCGTTATCTTTTCCAATCACCAGCTCCTCACAAATAGGTCTAGTACAGGTTTTGTTGGATCCTCCAAAGGAGACACTACCCTCTGAGAACAGTTATAATGTAGTAAACGTATGGCTTTACTTTTTTTCTTCCTGTATCGTCTTGTATCTTCTCGATGTGTGTCTTCAATTGTTTCTTCATGTATTTTCCGACTTTATATTTGGTTTTCTTCGTTTATATCCAAAAATTTGAGAAATTCTTTCTTTCAATTTTCAAAATCAACTCAGTCTCTTTTTTTCTTTCCGTTTCTTAGTGACCGCACTCACGTATCTATGTTTAAATTTTCACTGCACTCCTCTTATAATTCTATTTACTACAATAATTTTATAACTAATAAAAATCAATTTAATTTTGGTTATCACTAATCAATACTGTTTTAAATTTTCTTAATATTCTCTCTTCCTTTAAAATTTTGACTTCATATGTAATATTTTTTTTTCAATTGAACTCCTTCCATATAGGCAACATACAATGACATTATACATTGACGTCTATCACTGCTGAATTTATTCCTTCATTCTCTCCATTTTATTTTTAATTCCCAAACAAGTACCTTATTAAATATTGTAATTTAACCAAAATTACCTATACACTGTGTTTACTTAAGTTGGAACCATATGGAAAACTTTTTTATTATTGGTTTTATGAAAAAAAGTTATTCTTCATAAAAAGTTCTGCATGGTCTAAAATCTAAAATGCGGAAAGTAACTTTATTTTTGACAATATAGAAGAGTGTTTTAAAGTAAAGTTACTCGTATTTTGAATTAAAAGTTATTTTCAAATACCTATGCAATTACAGCCTTTTAACATGAAGATTCAGGTTTTGTGATTATTTAGGTTTTACATTATAAATTATTTGTATTATTACTACAATTAAATTGAAAGGTTGTTCATAAACATTAACAGATGGAAAGGTTATCATATTTTTAACAGATAAGAGAGATAATTACAAATAATTTATAATGTAAAACGTAAATAATTACAAAACTTGAATCTTCATGCTAAATGACTGTAATTGCATATTTGAAAATAACTTTTAATTCAAAATAACCTTTCTTTATAACATTCTTCTGTGTTGTCAAAAATAAAGGTACTTTACTCTTGAAGCAAAATTCATAATTTCTGATACCTATATCTCGTATATGCCTGGGAAATTTTGATAACTGAAGGTTGCATTTTAGATTTTAGACCATGCAGAACTTTTTATGAAGAATAACTTTCATAAAACCAATAATAAAAAAGTTTTCCATATGGTTCCAACTTAAGTAGACACACTGTATATAAAGTTGCACCCCAGAGGAGTTATTAGCCCCCAAAGTTGGGCCCTAAATTTCGAAAAAAATTAATATATTTGCAACACTTTACCGCAGAAGAACCAAATTTGGTACATAATTTAGGTTTATTCCTGGTCTTCTTTGACTATGATTTAAAGTTATTTGAAGCACTACAAGGTGTTCATTGGGGATGACTCACCCCTAAAATTGTATTGAACTTTTTTTTCATTGACCGAATTGAAAAATAATAATATTAATTCACAGCAGAACTTAATTTCGAATTTTTTTTTACTCTTATTAAATTTTAAAAATCTTTATTATATGGTTTTCAAGAAAAACCGTATTAACTGAAACAAGATTTTAACAGTGTTTATTAGAAAATAATCGAAAAGTCAGTAGTAGGCAATGAATTTATCTTTCAGACTTGTCAGTTAATAATAAAATTATTTTATTTCAACAATTGCCTTTGATTGTTGTTGAAAAAATATAAATTTATTATTTATTTGTGTTTTTTACTTAATACAATATTCTCTTATTTAAAAACTATCTAAGTACTTGTTATCTTTTTGTAGAATTAGGAGATAAGTGAAGTAAAATTTATTTGGCTAATTGTCAAATTTGAAAGATAAGCCTACTACTGACTTTTTATCATTTTCTAATAAATACTGTTAAAATCTTGTGTCAGTTAATACAGTTTTTCTTGAAAACAAGTTTTTTAAAATTTAACAAGAGTAAAAAAAATTAAAATTACTACTACTTACTATTTCTCAATTCGGTCAATGAAAAAAAAGTTCGGTACAATTTTAGGGGTGAGTCATCCCTAATGAACACTTTGTAGTGCTTCAATTAACTTTAAATCATATTCAAAGAAGACCACTTAATAAACCTAAATCATGTACCAAATTTGGTTCCTCTGTGGTAAAGTGTTGCAGAAATATTATTTTTTTTCGAAATTTAGGACCCCACTTTGGGGGCTAATAACTCTTCAGGAGTGCAACTTTGTATATAGGTAAGTTTGGTTAAATTACAGTATTTTGGACACCCTACATGCACCTGCTCTGCATCGGTTCTTATGCGGGACACCCTGTATATAAAGGTATCCTTACTTACTTTTTTAACTAAATCTAGGTATATTACTGTAAAAATGTACGATTGTCAAGACTTTTTCACATTTCTATTCGTTTCTGAAATATTAAATGTGCAATATTTTTAAACCGACGAAGTACCCACGCATATTTATTTACTAATGCCGTAATACCTTCGTCCACCCTTCCCATTCATGAAAAACACTTTCCCTCTGTTTTCGTCGTCGCCGCACGTACCGGCGGCGTCGGGGGTAAGAAGGACCAAGGATAACATAACGGGCCAAGAAGAGCGGACACGGAGCGGACGGGCCAAAGTGTAGAATTCACTAAAGAGAATATGAAGGGAACGCCTGTAACCGATTAGAGCAGACAGTGTAGGGGTGGCTTTAAAGTGGATAGACTGACATACTGAACCTCGCGACTTTATTTCGAACGAGACATCCCCTTTAACCACGCTAATTATAAACCAGGGTGTTAATAGCAGGTCAATTCCATATTTACAGTCAACATTGTGCCTAACGTACGCGGTACAGCTGCCCCACGAGGGTTTTGTCGTGCTTGTATCTTGCAGGTCTAGACTTTAAAAGCTGATGTAGTTGATTGAGAATATTTCATAGCGGCATGCATTATTAAGCCCGGGGGGGATATTTTAACTATATTTCGTTTTATATTAAATACAGGTACTTAACTATTTAGTTGGAGAATGTAGGGATATCGTGAACTAGGTATCAAGACACAGGATGTGTCAAATTGCAAAAAAGTTGTGCAATATTTTGCTCACATTTTTCGTACAATATTTCAAACAGTTTCTAAAATAGGTTAAATATACTGCGCTTTACTTAAAACGATAATTTTTGTGTCATTTAGCTAAATGAAAAACCAATATAACAATCATAAAATATCAAGTTCATTGTCAATTCAAACCGGAATAACAAAACAATTTTTTCAACAGGTCTTCATTTAAAAAATTCGAGAAAAAAAAAGAAAAAATTGGAAAAAGTGTTCTTTTCCCATATTTTTTCTAAGCAAAAAAATAATAAATTCAATAAACTAAATAAAAACACTTAAATATCTGTTCAAATATATTTTGCTAGAATAAATCTCAGCCAGTGTGAAAACAACAATATATGTATGCAGCATGAGAAATGGAATCAATATCGTAAAAAATTTTTTTGTAAAATCATATTTTCCGAGAAAAAAAATATTGAAGTTATAGTACATTCAACCACTACATAGCTGGACAACTGTAGTCTCTAGGGTCATTCGCCACGTGGCCTCAGCGACTCCGAATACTGAATTCGGATTTTGCAATCGTCGTTGCGATATTTACCTGTTATCTGTGGCGTTTACAATAGGTTTTTAGTAGTTAGTGTCAAAAATGGGTAGTTAGTGTCAAAAATGGTTTGCGTGCACTCGGAGTTGATGGATATCGTTTTAATTTATGGT